>NW_016807308.1:184354-193510 GCF_001698545.2 Rhinopithecus bieti
CTTAACTATATCCTGAATGCCCCATTACCCCTAAAAGCTGTTTTCTAAAAATTTATAAATCTTATATTTTCTACCCAAAAGATCACACCATTGATGTGGCTTTCTATATAATAAGAGATTATAAAAGTGAGCATCATCTAGCAAAAAAAGTGATGCTGGGGCTGAGAAAATGGTAAAATCAGCCAGAACTGAGGGACGGATAAATGGACAGATACGTGATAAAGCAAGTATACTAAAATAGTCATGGTAATAGCTAGGTGACAGGTATATAAAATTTCATTGCAAACTTATTTCAAATTTGCCTATGTGTGAAAAATTTTATATTAAACGTTAAAAAAAATCAGCCGGCATGAGATTACCCAAGAACTTTGGTGCCTTCATTAAAATAACTCTGAATAAAAGAAACCATAGGAGAAAAAAAGAGAAGATGAAGACACGTACATTTTGAATTAAAAAACATTGTAGAAAAGAAGTTTATGGAAAAAGATGCAAAAATTCAAAATCAAAATTTAATGTAGGGACTGGAGTCACTTTTACTGTAGTAAAGCAAAGGAAAGGAAATAAAACAAGAGTAAAAAATGAGACTGAAGAATAAAGAGTTGGGCATCTTTTCATGTTTTTTTGGGCCATTTCGGTTTTATGTAGTTTTCATATATACACACCATCACATACCCAAAAGAGGGGATAAAATTAAATATTTTAATTACAATACTAAATGTTAGCAAGTACATGCAGCAACGGAGACTCTCATACATTTCTATAGAGTGTCAATTTATAAAATCATTTTGGAATTGGTTGGCATAATGTAGCAAAGTTTTAACATCTTATGAGTCACCAATCCTTTGAAAACACTCAACAGAAATATGTCCATATATGGCCAAAAAAAATATGGTTTAGAATGTTCATAGCAGCATTACTCTTAATAGCCCCAAACTGGAAATAACCCATTTGCCCATCAAAAGTAAAGAAAAAAAATACAATAATATGAATAAAATACTGTGACTCAATCTCAAAAATATAATGCTGAAAATAATATTGTATGATTTCACTTATAGAAAGTTCAAAATCAGACAAAATGAACCCTCTGGTGTCACAGATCAGGATAGTGGTCCCTTATAGAGAGGAGGATGGAGTAAAGATTGGAGGGAAAATGAAAGATTTCAACTGATGTTGCTCTATTTCTTAACTTGGACAGATAGTTAC
Source organism: Rhinopithecus bieti (assembly GCF_001698545.2). Lineage (NCBI taxonomy): Eukaryota > Metazoa > Chordata > Mammalia > Primates > Cercopithecidae > Rhinopithecus > Rhinopithecus bieti. Next base: position 185,558 of record NW_016807308.1, read on the forward strand.
ATGAGTGGTTCACTTTGTGATAATTCATTAAACTTTTCACTTCTGTTTTATATAATCTTCATGATTTTCTTTAAAATTTTAACAACTTTTAAAATAAAGTATGAAATTTCTAAGATCTTTCTGGAAAAGAAAATTAGTTGTACAAAATTGATTTAAAAATTTACAAAACACTTTGGGAGACTGAGGTGGGTGGATCACGAGGTCAGGAGTTCGAGACCAGCCTGGCCAACATCGTGAAACCCCGTCTCTACTAAAAATACAAAAAATTAGCTGGCTGTGGTGGCAGGAGCCTGTAATCCCAGCTACTCGGGAGGCCAGGGCAGGAGAATCGCTTGAACCCGAGAGACAGAGGTTGCAGTGACCAAGACTGCATCACTGCACTCCAGCGTGGGCAACAGATCGAGACTCCATCTCAAAAAAAAAAAAAAAAATTACAAAATAAAATAACTTTACAAAGTACAATCAGTTTTCCCCACAACCAAGAAAATTTTAAGAAAGAAAAAAGACTTTAGTTTCAAAAGTTAACAAAATCATAATATTTTTCAAAGTGATAGTTACATGGTAAAAAGCATTCTTTTATTTGAATATTGCATGGATAAAACTAGAAAGAATAAACTGAAATCACTAGGATGATTTAAAAGTAACTAATAATTTCCTTTTTGATATAAATGTTTAGTTTTGTGAGGTTTTAAAAAATTAAGCACTCACTTTGTTTTGATACAAAACAAAATATGCCTATTTTGTTTTTCTATAAAATGATATTCTCTCAACTTCTGTATTCACAGGTTATTTTTTGCAGTGAGCCAAGATTGTGCCACTGCACTCCAGCTTGGGCTACAGAGGGAGAGACTCTGTATCTAAAATAAAATAAAACAAAACAAAATAAAATAATTAAGGAAATTTCCCAAAAATAGATTAAACAGAGAGAAAACAGAAAGCTAAAAAAGAAAAAAGAAAAAGAAACATACCAGAAAAGTTCCCATTACTGAAGGATATAAATATCCAGACTGAAAGGACCCACCAAAACCAAATAATGACTTCAATGAAAACAACAAAACACCCCCTGAAGACATCATCATCATGAAACCTTAGAATATTCAGAAATAAAGAAACCACAACAGTTTCTAGAGGGAGGAAAACAGATCACATACAAAGAAATGGGAACCAGAATGTCACTAGTCTTCTCAACAGCAAAGCTGGTGCTAGAATATACCAGAGCAATATCCTCAGATTTTTAAAGAAACATGACTTTTCAATCTAGAACGTTATGTACAGCCAACAACTATCAAGAGTAAGGGTAGACTACAGACATTTTTAGGCATGGCGTGTCTTAAATTATTGAAAAGATATGCTTTTACATGAAGACAGTAAAACAAGAAAGAAAATAAATGGGTTTCAATGAAAAAGGATTCAACATGGAGACAATTCCTGAGAAGAGCTGTGTACCAGGTCCAGAGAGCAACCTGTCTAGACTGCAGAAGGGCAGTTTGCAAGGAAAAAAAAATTCTAAAAATGAAAATCTGATAGAGGTTTAACAACTGTGTGTGGACAGCTTATTGATATGCTTGAAAGATATTGATTAAAATACATGGTAAAATCATATTAGGCCCAAAAAAGCCAAGCAAAAAGCACGGCACTCATGCTTTTTATGGGCCTAATACAAAGAGACAAAAAGGCTGGGTGTGGTGGCTCACGCCTGTAAGCCCAGCACATTGGGAGGCCAAGGTGGGTGGATCACTTGAGGTCAGGAATTCAACACTAGCCTGGCCAACACGGTGAAACCCCATCTCTACTGGAAATTTAAAAATTAGCCAGGCATGGTAGTGGGCGCCTGTAGTCCCAGCTACTCAGGAGGGTGAGGCAGGAGAATTGCTTGAACCTGGGAGGCAGAGGTTGCAATGAGCTGAGATCGCGCCACAGCACTCCAGCCTGGGTGACAGAGCGAGACTCTGTCTCAAAAAATAAAAATAAAAAAGAGAAAGAAAAACATAATAGTATAACACTTGGCTCAACATCAAACAATCCAACAATAACATCTGATTTAAGATTTAATCAACAACTGTGATGGAACAATAAAATGATGAGGAAAAAGGAAAGTGGGAAGAAGAGAGGTTTAAGACTATCCAATTTCTTAAAAGGGAAGTCAATAAATGTATAAAATTAGGTAAGTTAAGAAATAGTAACATAGACATATTATTTTGAAATATGAAAGCAATTGCATTAGCTCACATTGTTGCAGGATCCCCCCTTGGAGGTGAGTAGTGGGGGCAAAGTAGGGAACTATTTGGTTTTATACATACACACACACACATATATATATATATATATATATATTTTTTTTTTTTTTTTTCTTTTTTTTGAGATGGAGTCACGCTCTGTCGTCCAGGCTGGAGTGCAGTGGTGGGATCTCGGTTCACTGCAAGCTCCGCCTCCCAGGTTCACGCCATTCTCCTGCTCAGCCTCCTGAGTAGCTGGGCCTATAGGCACCTGCCACCACGCTCAGCTAATTTTTTGTATTTTTAGTAGAGATGGGGTTTCACCATGTTATCCAGGACGGTCTCGATCTCCTGACCTCACGAACAGCCTGCCCTGGCCTCCCAAAGTGCTGGGATTACAGGCGTGAGCCACTGCGCCCAGCCTGGTTGTAACTTTTATAGCACTTACTATTTCTTTTCTTTTTCTTTTTTTTTTTTTTTTTTGAAACAGAGTCTTGCTCCGTTGCCAGGCTGGAGTGCAGTGGCATGATCTTGGCTCACTGCAACCTCCGCCTTCCAGGTTCAAGTGATTCTCCTGCCTCAGCCTCCTGAGTAGCTGGGACTACAGGCGTGTGCCACCATGCCCAGCTAATTTTGTATTTTAGTAGAGATGAGGTTTCACCACGTTGGCCAGGATGATCTCAGTATCTTGACCTTGTGATTCACCCGCCTCAGCCTCCTAAAGTACTGGGATTACAGGCGTGAGCCACCACGCCCTGCCTTGATTTTTTAAAATTTATTTTTTCTAACACCTTCATTGATGTATAATTCACACACTATATAATCTATTTATTTATTTGAGATGCAATCTTGCTCTGTCACACAGGCTGGAGTACAGTGGCACGATCTCAGCTCACGGCAACATCTGCCTCCTGGGTTCAAGGGATTCTCCTGCCTCAGCCTGAGTGGCTGGAATTACAGGCATGCGCCACCACGCCCAGCTAATTTTTGTATTTTTTAGTAGAGGCGGGGTTTTGCCATGTTGGCCAGGCTGGTCTCAAACTCCTGACCTCAGATAATTCACCCGCCTCGTCCTCCCAAAGTGCTGGGATTACAGGTGTGAGCCACCGCGTCTAGCTCAATCCATCCATTTAAACAAAAATGCATTCGTTTTTAGTATATTCACAGAATTGTGCAACCATCACCACAATCAATTCCAGAATATTTTCATCATCTTTAAAAGAAACCCAATACCCATTAGCAGTCACTTCCAATTTTCCCCAAATCCTTCCTTTGTTGTGTTTTAGTTTTTTTCCATTGTGGTAAAACATACATAACATAAAACGTACTATTTTAACCAGCTCAGTGGCATTAAGTACATTCATACTGTTGTACAACCATCACCACTATCCATCTCCACAACTTTTTCATCATCTCATAATGGAACTCTCTACCCACTTAACAGTAACTCTCCATTCCTGAACTCCCCCCAGCCCCTGGTAACCACTGTTCTACTTTCTGTCTCTATGCATTGGACTCTTCTAGGTATCTCGTAAGTGAAATCATACCATATATTTGTCCTTTTGTGTCATGCTAATTTCACTTAGCATGACCTCCTCAAAGTTTATTCATATGCAGCATATGTCAGATTTTTTTTCCTTTGTAGGCCAGGCTCAGTAGCTCAAGCCTGTAATCCTAGCACTTTGGGGGGCAGAGGCAGGTGGATTGCTTGAGCCTAGCAGTTCAAGACAAGCCTGGGCAACGTGGTGAGACCTCGTCTCTAGTAAAAATACAAAAACTGAGGTAGGAGGATCACCTGAGCCTGGAGAGGTCAAGACTGCAGTGAGCCATGATTGCACCACTGCACTCCAGCCTGGGCAACACAGTGAGACCCCGTCTCAAAGATTAAAAAAAAACTCAAAACTCATAGAACTGTACACTAAAAAGGGTGAACTTTACTACATGCAAATTAAAAGTTTTTTCCTTTGTAATACTGAATAATATCCCATTGTATGTACATGCCACATTTTGCCTATCATCGATAGACACTTAGGTTGCCTCCATACCAATTTTTGGCTGTTGTAAATAATAGCCATGAATATTGGCGTATATATATCTGTTCAATTCCCTGCCTTCAATTCATTTGTGAATATACTCAGAAGTGGGACTGCTGAATGAAACAGATAATTCTGTTTGGTTTTTTAAGGAACTGCCCTACTGTTTTCCACAGCAGCTAGGCATTCTCTATATATTCTAGATATTAGTTTCTTCTCAAGACAGGTGACTTGCAATTATTTTGTCTAATTCTATGGGTTGCCTTTTTACTCTGTTGATAGTGTCCTTTGACGTACAAGTTTTAAATTTTGATGAAGTCTAGTTTGTCTGGTTTTCCTTTTATTGCCTGTGTCTTTGGTGTCATATCCCAAGAAATCACTGCCAAATCCAATATTATAATGCTTTTGCCCTATGTTTTCTTCTAAGAGTTTTATAGTTTTAGCTCTTATATTTAAGTTTTATATATGGTACAGGTTATGTGTCCAACTTCATTCTTTCGATGAATCCAGTTGTTCAAATGCCATTTGTTGAAAAGACTGTCTTTCACTCATTGAATGAAGAATTGGCACACTTATGGAAAATCATTTGACCAAATATGTGAGGGCTTACTTTTGGGCCCTCTCTTCTATTCCATTGGCCTCTATGCCAGTACCATGCTGTTTTGATTATGTTAGTTTTGTAGTAAATCAGAAGTGGGAGTCCTGCAACACTGTTCTTTCTCAGTATTATTTCTGCTATTCAGGGTCTCTTGAGATTATGTATGAATTCTAGTATGAATTTTCTTTTTTTGAGTAAGATTATCACCATATTTATTTTCCTATAATTTTCTATAGCTTCAACGTTTTCTCTTCAAAATCAAAAGAAAATATCCCAAAATTTAGAACTGGATCATTTGGCCCTTTCTCTTCTTTATCTCCTCCCAGTTCAAACTGCTTGGATCTCTTAATGGATAGCATCCTCTTGATCTGCTGTTAGGCTCAACACATTCCAGCCTTAGCATAATCGTGGTTTTAGCCTTTGTATTAGTCTGTTTACACGTTGCTGATAACGACATACCCAAGACTGGGCAATTTACAAAAGAAAGAGGTTTATTGGACTTATAGTTCCACGTGGCTGGGGAGGCCTCACAAGGCGGAAAGTGAAAAGTACGTCTCACATGGTGGTAGATGAGAGCTTTTGCAGGCAAACTCCCCTTTTTAAAACCATCAGATCTCGTGAGACTTATTCACAATAATGAGAATAACACAGGGAAGACCTGCCCCTATGATTCAATTACTTCCTGCCAGGTCCCTCCCACCACATGTGGGAATTCAAGATGAGATTTAGGTGGGGACAGAGCCAAACCACATCAGCCTTCTTTTGGAAAACTGGCTTTGTCTGCCCACCACAGCCACTCTGCTTCCAATCATAGGGCCTCTTTCCCTGGGCATACAGGGAATCCTTGCCCTTCTCATACGGTGTCACTTTTGTAAGGTTGATGCTTGCCACACTTCTTACACGAGGTTCTTTGGGTTTTAGGTACACTGACCATCTCTGCAGCAGAGCTGCCCTGTCTATATGATGAAAACAGGAAACTGCATCTACAACCCTCACCTTGTGTCACTCACACATAACTGGATTTTTCTATTTTTTCAAAAATCACTGGGATGCTGACAGGCTGACAGAATCTGTAGAATGCTTTGGAAGTACTAACATCTCACTTAAATTAAGTCTTCCAATTCATGAATATGAGAATCTTTCCAGTTGTTTATATATTGTTTAATTTCTTTCAGTAATCTTTTGTAGTTTTCAGTGTACAAATCTTCTATCTCTTTGGTGAAGACAATTCCTAAGTATTTTACTCTTTTTGATGCTATTGCAAGTGGAATTACTGCCCAGGTGCGGTGGCTCACACCTGTAATCCCAGCACTTTAGGAGGCCAATGCAGTTGGGTCATTGGAGATCAGGAGTTCAAGACCAGCCTGGGCAACATGGTGAAACTCCATCTCTACTAAAAATACAAAAATTAGGCGGGTGTGGTTGTGGGTGCCTGTAATCCTAACTAGTCAGGAAGCTGAGGCAGGAGAATCGCTTGAACCTGGGAGGTGGAAGTGGCAGTGAGTCAAGATCATGCCACTGCACTCCAACCTGGGTGACAAGAGCAAAACTCTGTCTCAATAAGCAAACACATAAATAGATAAATGGAATTATTTTCCTAATTTCCTTTTTGTGTTGTTCATTAGAGAAACATACTATTTGATTTTTAAATAAGACCCTTGTATTACACATTAAATATACATATATCAAAAGAAGGCAAATATATTGCACTTTTCCAGAGCTCAAGCTTGATCAGAATGGAGATGAGATGCATTAAACATTTTATATTATTCAAATTATTAGATTCTGAATTTCAAATAAAAAGCTGCTGATATTTTTATACTGTTCAAGATATTCTACTATAAGAATGAGGGTAAATTTCCATATATCTTACTTGCTTTTTCTTTTTTTTGAGATGGAGTTGCCCAGGCTGTTGCCCAGACTGGAGTATAGTGGCATGATCTCCGCTCACTGCAACCTTGGAGGCCTCCCAGGTTCAGGCAATTCTCCTGCCTCAGCCTCTCGAGTAGCTGGGATTACAGGCACATGCCACTATGCCCAGCTAATTTTTGTATTTTTTACTAGGGACAGAGTTTCACCATGTTGGCCAGGCTGGTTTTGAACTCCTGACCTCGTAATCCACCTGCCTCGGCCTCCCAAAATGCTGGGATTATAATAAGCCACTGAGCCCGGCCATTTTTTCTTTAGTTTAAAAGATCACACTCTATATTACTTCTTTTTGTTATTGAGACAGAGTTTCACTCTGTCACCCAGGCTGGAATGCAGTGGTGTGAGCACGACTCAATGCAACCTCTGCTTCCTGGGCTCAAGTGATCCTCCCACCTCAGCCTCCCCAGTAGCTAGGACCACAGGTGCACAACACCAAATCCAGCTAATTTTTACAATTTTTTATATAGATGGGGTTTCGTCATGTTGTCCAGGCTGGTCTCGAATGCCTGGCTCAAGCAATCTATCCGCCTCGGCCTCCCAAAGTGCTGGGATTACAGGCATGAGCCACCACATCTAGCCTCGCATTATTCCACTAGAGAACTATCAAGAGAGAATTATCTTTTGTAGCTGCCTGATTTTCTACACTCTCTCCACACATGTGGGTTCTGCCAGATTTTCTATCAGTATTCTTGCTTAGGCAAAACTCCCCATCAGTGGAGATGTTCAACAGAAGTTCTATACTGGGGATTTCAACCTGGATTGGGAGAGTGAATAGAAAGACTTAATGGATTGTCTTAATTCATATGACTCTACTATTCTAACATCATAGGAACTCAAGATGCCAGAAAATACTTGAAAGGTTTAGAGTTAAATAAAACAACAAAATCAACAAAACAAAACCAGTGAAATGAAAACTTTTGGCTCAACATTTTATGAGATCTAGACAAAGAAGCTTTGCCTAGAATGTACAATTTCAATGTGAAGAAAAGCCCCTTAAAAAATTACAAAGTTGTTTCTAGTATTCCAATTTTCTACACAAATTCCAGATCAGGCCGGGAATGGTGGCTAATGCCTGTAATCTCAGCACTTTGGGAGGCCAAGGCAGGTGGATCACCTGAGGTCAGGAGTTCGAGACCAGCCTGGCCAATATGGGGAAACCCTGTCTCTACTAAAATAC
>NW_016807308.1:193890-219095 GCF_001698545.2 Rhinopithecus bieti
AAAAATTAGTTGGGCATGGTGGCAGTTGCCTGTAATCCCAGCTACTCAGGAGGCTGAAGCAGGAGAATCGCTCGAACCTGGAGGCAGAGGCTGCAGTCAGCCGAGATCGTTCCACTGCACTCCAGCCTGGGCAATAGAGCGAGACTCTGTCTCAAAAAAACAAACAAAACAAAACAAAACAAAACAAACAACACAACAAAAAAAACACACACAAATTCCAGATCAGAACTCTAGGAGAATGAATTCCCCACCACCTATCAATCAAATACTTACTGAATGACTATCATATTGCTAACACTATGCTAGGCACTAAAGATACAAAGATCAAAATACTGAATCCCTACCTTCAAAGAGCTCATCATCTAAGGTGGTAACATGCAACACATGGGGCAGTAGGGAATATGTACTGTGTTCCAGGTCAGGGTTAAGGTAGTAAGGAAGACGTCAGGAAAGGAAGCAGTAACCACTGAGTTGAATCTTAAAGAATGAATAGGAGGTAGAGATTATAATGTGTTGGGCACTGTGCTAAGTGTTCAAGCTACAAAGATTAATCAGAGGAAGTCTCTGCACATAGTTCTGTAAGGGAAAAAGCCACATAAAAAAACATTTTCAAAACAATGAGATTAAAAGTTTTAAGACAGACATGTTGTAAAAATAGAGGAGAACAAGCTCAGTAGGGAAGGGGAATAGAGCAAAGGAAAGGCTACACAAAGAAACTCATGTCTGAGCTGAATCATGAAGGGTAAGCAGATATTCAATAGGTGGGCAACGCAGGGAGGAGGGCATTCTAGGCAAGGAGAATAGTATGAGCATTGGAACAAAGGTACAAAGTGTGACTTGAAAGAGCCCAGTGTGATTAGGAACTTGCATGTGGCTTAGTTTCACTGAAATGTAGGCTATGAAACAAAAAAGGGGTTAGGAGGGAAATTAAGAAAAGTAAAAAGAAATGTTATGAACTAAATCATGAAGATACTAGAATTCTCGTATGGTTATTAAACCTTTACATTTCTTTTTTCTTCTAAAAAAAACTTGGCTCAAGTGTGAAAATTTTCTTGTTCATTTATACTTGATTAAATAAATATAGTAACATTTGTCATTACAGATACCTTTTCAACTTTAGCTTTAAATGTTATCCACCTTCCACTTAGCGAACTTAAAACAATATAGTCAAATTCATTTTCTTTTATAACTGATACCACTATTTTTATGCTTAGAAAATTCAGTTTAAAGGTCATTGTAAAGAATATCATAAAAGACCTAAAACAAGGTAAAATAGGGGTGTAGGGAAGAACTAACATGGATTCAAAATACATTAAGGAGATGGAACTAATATGTGAAAGGGAGAGCCTGAGATAGAAAGTGACTATCAGGAACACAAGGACAGCTTCTCAGAGAGGCAGTCCAAGAGTGGTCAGTTGAAGATGTAGGAGGAATTCTAGAAAAGTAACTAAGGAAGACAAGGTATCGGCAAAATATTCTATATTTGCTCTCTCAAGAATTAATGAGTTATCCCTCCTGGTTTCCGTACATCTACAAAATCCTGAGTTTTCTTTTGCTTAAGTCCATTGGAAAGTTTAAAACTTCAGAGTATTATACATATACCTTAACATTATTTATGACATTGATGGGTACATGAAAATGACAAGTGTCAAACTGAATTTCATTTGGACTCCATGTGATTCAAATGATCAATTCCTTTGTTTTCCCCAATAAACTCCCAAGTTTCCTCTTTAGTAGAGCTACTTTTTGTTCTAAATTCTATGGCCAGTAAGACAAATTAACTTAATAAAACAACTTAAAAGACCATTTTTTGGTTGTTTTAACTTCTATTTATTTTTGACTTTTAAGAGCTCATCATGGCCTGACCTAGGCATAAACTTTGGGATGTATTTGCAAAACTGATGAGAAAAACAATGAAGAAAATACAGTTATCTAATTTTATTAACTTATATGTAAAAATAAAATAAACTAAATTCACTTTGGCTACAGAAAACATATTACTCACCTGCGACCACATTCTGAATATTTACCAATATTTTTTAATATTAAGGCAGCTGTTAGTCGGATGTGTTTAGTTATTGGTCCCTCTTTTCATCCTTAAAAGAAAGGAAAAAAAGAAAGAATAAAGATCTAAATCATACAGGACTCAGACTTTTACAGATAAGGGTTTCAAGGCATGCTTACTGTAAAATCTCGAAAGACAAGGTTTCTTGATCCTCTCCTCAGAGCCATAAGCGCAGCACTGGGATGATTCACAATGGCCTTCTGTGCTCTAGGAGTTGAGCTTGTGCCCCCTACAGCTGGCTGCCTAAATTGATCAGAGAGAGAGAGAGAGTTAACATGATACTGCAGACAGACTGACAACTATGACCACCTTGCCCATCTCTTTAAACTGGTTATTTAAAAATGGTGTTTAGAGGGTGACTAAAGGTCCAATGGTCTAGCATTAACGTTTATGTTCTGTGACAGCCTAGGCAAAGGGGCCCTTAGTAACAAGGTGAAGTTTCAAGTCTTTTATTTTCCAATCTATCAATTTTAAAGCAAATAGATGTTCCATCTTTAAAGTTACTGTACTGGGTAAGTATGCAATCAAGACAAATTCAACATAGCGTCATAGTTACAGCCTTCTCATCTTTGAATATAATGTGAAGATTTTAACAAAGAAGAAAAGTCTACAATTTTTGCTACAAATTATTTCCAAATGTTACCTAAGGGTAAAGTAATACTACCTAAGAATGTACTGACACTGGTCATCCAGGAAAACACAGTATGATAACATGGAATTATGCTAAATACCACATTTCAAACTATTACTTACATATCTTAAATTTCATCATTATTTAATAATTTCAATGAATCCTTTCACTACAGTTCTGTTATTTATGAAAGATACAGAATGGAAGAACTGCAGAGATGATTTTATGTAAAATATGATTCAAACTACTGTAGATTTCTTTGGCCAAGCAGATAAAATGCATCATTATCTGTGTGCTCTAGTGAGATAGCAATGGAGATGCTGACTTATCATATGTGAGGAAACACTGTTTCTGACACTGTAACTGGCTCCATGACTTTCAATATTTCTTTTCACATTTGAAAAGCAGGGGTATTTCTGATACATTTTTACTAATTCTGAATATTAAATTATTTTAAGCTAATTCTGAATATTAAATGAGACAACCTGAAAACAATCTTTAAACTGTAAACCAGTGTTATATATGTTTATATGTGTGTGTGTATATACATATATTTGATAATGGCAAGATATGAAATCTCTTTGCCATTATCAAATAGATGATTACTCTCTTACAGGAAAAAGAACCATACACAGTACTTTTAGTTTACAAAGTATTTCTCATATATCATCTGTCATTACTTCCAATGACTGACTAGTCTACAAAACAGAATCAGTGTTAGAGCTCAAAGGTAACTTACAGACAGCATTGTCCAGCCAAAAGGAAAAGTGATGCCAAGAGAATCTAAGCAATTTGAACAGGGTCACATTGCTGGTTTGTGGCAGAGCTGGACTAGAACCCAGGTTTCTGGTCTCCTAATATGCTAAGTTGCATTTCATTGTTCTTGTGTTTTGGCTAGTTTCTTTTTGTATGTACAATAGGAAGTAAACTCATATTCCTTACTTGGTAGAAGACTTCTGACTTCCTGCTTGTCCTGGTTCATCTTGTTTTAATCCTGCAAGTAGGGCATCCTTTGAACAGTGCTTATCCTTATTGAGAAAGAGGAAGCAACAGAATGCACATCAAAATCTTTAATGCAAATGAGTTACTGATCAAATAGTATTTAAAAAGTGTACCTGCAAGTGGGTAATAAAAGAAAATCGCTGTCGCTGAAAAGGCTCACAACCTTCCCAAAGACACTGCCCTGGATATACATCTTTTCCTCCATGTTCAGTTGCTGCATGGTAGAAAACCTGTGAGGGTGTCTGAAACCACCTATAAAAAATAATAGTAGTAGACACTTGGATGTATTCAAGTATATTTTGAAACTATTTCAAAAATTTCTCTGCTTATATTTCCAAGTAGAATCATCAGTTGTACTGAACACTTTTGGTAATTTGTTTTAACATCCCTTATTCCTAATTCCCTTCCTTCAGTGAAGGCTGACTAAAAATCTCTTAAAAGTGAATGAAATATCATTTAAAAACACCATAGAACATTATCTTATAAACAAATGTCATACTCTATTGTACTTTTATAAATTGCTTATTTACTAGATTTCATATTAGATATAATAGCTCAAGCATATCCAATCCAACAGTACAAATTCTGTAAGTTTTAGTAAGTCTGCCTTATAAGTTCACATTTATATGTCTGTCCACATTTTTAAGTCCCATCTCTCACTCCTCCAGCACATATCCTATGATGTCTGAGTGGGCAGGTGGCAAAGCACACAAAACTGAAGGAAGTCAGATTTTATTCTCCCTTATTAGACAATATGGAAACGAGAGAGAACAGTGGAATCTAGACAGCAAAGAATGTATTAAAAGGCTTCAATTACTAATGAATAACTCAAATATTTGTGCAATCTATATCTATCTATCTATCTATCTATCTATCTATCTATCTATCTATCTATATATTTTGAGATGGAGTCTCGCTCTGTCGCCAGGCTGGAATGCAGTGGTGCGATCTTGGCTCACTGCAACCTCCGCCTCCCGGGTTCAAGCGATTCTTCTGCCTCAGCCTCCGGAGTACCTGGGACTACAGGCACGCGCCACCACGCCCGGCTAATTTTTGTATTTTTAGTAGAGACGGGGTTTCACTATGTTGGTCAGGCTGGTCTCGAACTCCTGACCTCATGATCCACCTGCCTCGGCCCCCAAAAGTGCTGGGATTACAGGTGTGAGCCACAGCACCCAGCCACAATGAATATCTTTAAGATCTACAGCAAAGATCTCTTAGGATTTGACTTTTTATGGCTGTCATATAAACATATATATATTTGAACCAGTTTTTAATGTGTAACAAATATCCAGTATCCCAAATTATTATTCCTTTAGGAATGACTAATATTTTAAAATAAAATGTAATCAAAAGTAATTAAATACTGAATTATATAACAGTGTCAGAAAGAGTAAGTTATATATTTAATTTCCATCACATGTATCTATATAAATACCTACAAAAGTATATTGTGAGGCTAAAATCAGTAAATACATTTTAAATTTCAGAATTTCGTTTACTTCTCAGAACTCACAATGCTATTTCATTAATATGAAATAAGACTTGAGTTCTGTTATACATACTAGTTATTTCCACAAGAAAGCATTTCTTGTTGTGTTTTTAAGACATTACCTAAATACTATTAAATCATTAACTGCAATATATTAAGTCTACACACACGTGCACACATATACACAGAAACCAAAATCCAAATGTACTACTACTCAGTTTTCACAATGTCTATTTCTAAACTATTTTTCAATACATACAATGAATCAAGTTTATTGGCAACAATAAAAATGGTGAATTTAGCAGCCACAGGAAAAGGATAGCACTTCCTTAAATCAATTTTAATTACTAAATACACACAGTTATGTGTATACGAATTTAAGACAACAGATATTTTAAAGTGTTCATTAGTCTATCTGTCCTCAGGGTCTATTTTTCTCTCCAATCTACTACTCTTTTCTTCATTCCAAGTCTATTTTCTATCTAACTACTCTAGTCATAAAAGCTATTCATTGATTGTTGTGGTGGTTCAAGGAAAAGTTCTAATATAATTATGAATGAAGCTGGTTGCAATAATCACATGAAGGTGAAAAGTAGTTAAGGGTTCCAAATCCATTAAATGAACTACCTGAATTTTATTTATTTATGAAACAGAGTCTTGCTCTGTCGCCCAGGCTGGAGTGCAATGGCACGGTCTCGACTCAATCCAACTTCTGTCTCCTGGGTTCAAGTGATTCTCCTGCCTCAGCCTCCCAAATAGCTGGGACTACAGGCACCTGCCACCATGCCCAGCCAATTTTTGTATCTTCAGTAGAGACGGGGTTTCGCCATGTTGGCCAGAATGGTCTCGAACTCCTGACCTTGTGATCCACCTGCCTCATGCCTCAGCCTTCCAAAGTGCTGGGATTACAGGCGTGAGCCAGCCACCGTGCCTGGCCAATACCTGAGTTTTAAAAGTTTACACGTAATATTGGAGAGTTAAACTCTAAAGAAATGTAAAGCAAATAAATACTGAGTTTTCAGAACATTATGGATATTTACTGGATGGATTGGGAGAAGTGTAAGTGATAAAGCAGAATGCTACTGTTTACTGTCATATCTAGAAAACTGTTCTTAAAACTACTCTGGCAATCACCTCCACTCCCTACCACCAACCCATAAATCATAAACAATATGTTAAGGGAAGTGGGAAAATTCAAGAGTATCCAAAAATAATACAAATAAAAATTACCTGTGATATAGCCATAATGCTAACATTTTAGTATACTTTCTTTAAGCCTTCTCTGAGTACGTATGTGTTTTTAAACAAAACTGGGACTGTTACTGATATAATTTTATATACTGCTGCCACTCCAGGGTAATATGATAGCTTTGTACAAATTATTATTATTTGAGACAGAGTCTCACTTTGTTGCCCAGGCTGGAGTGCAGTGGCACAATCTTGGCTCAATGCAACCTCTGTCTCCTGAGTTCATGTGATTCTTCTGCCTCAGCCTCCTGAGTAGCTGGGATTGCAGGCATGCAGCAGAATGCCTCATTTTTGTATTTTTTAGTAGAGACGGGGTTTCTCCATGTTGACCAGGCTGGTTTCAAGCTCCTGACCTCAAGTGATCTGCCTGCCTCGGCCTCCCAAAGTGCTGGGATTACAGGTGTGGGTCACCACGTCCGGCCCCTTTCCTTAAGATACTTTATTGTCTTGTGCTGAAAAATTGTTGTAATAAATATACAACACATGGCACATACAATGTGACTGGATTCCCCCTTGATGTGTACAACCATTGGCACAGCTCTGGGCAAAAAAGAATCCTCTGAAACTCATTTTACTCACTGAGAATCTAGTTTTAAAGATGGGTGTGATGCTTAAATTTGATATGTATACATCTGTTTGGAAAACAGTAGGCCAAAAATAAATAAGGGCTATTGTCATCATGATCAGTAACAGTAGCAGTAGTGGCGGTAAGGGGTAGTGGTGGTACTGGTAACCCCTTGTCTCTTCACTGGGCCATCTTGTTAATCCTCTACTCTGAGATCTTCCCCACAACTATTCCAAAATTGCAAGCTTTGCTCAGTAACATTTGGTCCACCTTCAAGTTAACGGCCGCCATTAGCAAGCAACACTCACTATCGCTCACAACTAATTTTATTCATTTCTGCTCCTGAAAATATTCTCCATAGAAACTGCCTGCAATTCAACTTTGGTTAAATACTGAATTTCAATCTTATTTTAGAGCTTGTCTTGCTCTGTACTTGTATTTGTAAATTTAGAGACAATATCTTACATTTATGTCTCTGAAAAAAATGCTTATTACGGAAAAAAACAAGTTTATTTCATTAGAGCTTCTTTAACTTTGTTCTCTACATTAGATTTTCAGTCATTATTCATCCTTTCTTTACCTTGGATCTCAGCCAAATGTAGCTACTATTTCCCAGGTTAACTCCTTCACTTACATATTGGTGAGACACCCAAGTTTACAAGGGCTCCTCGGAGAATCTCTGACCAGCCTCTGCACTAGGAGGAAGGGGTGGAGCCTCGGGAAGTTCCTGCCATTTGCAGCAGGGAGATGCCTGGCCACTCCTCTTCCTGTGTGGTAAACTGGGATTAAATCTGTGAGGTGGAAAACCTGTTAGCAGGACTCCATCTCACTTTGCTGAGCTGTTTTTCCTTTTCTGTTCTCATCCAGTAAATTTCACTCCTCACACTTCTATGTGTCTATGAGCCTAATCTTTCCTGGTTGTGTGAAAAGAACCCGGTTTTTTTCTACAACATTGGATTCTATTGTGTTTCTTCATAAATTACCCCCTTTTGCATCTTTTATCTTTTCCTCTCTACTGAATCCCACACTTAAGTATATAAAAACAAATGTTATTCTAAGTAGAAACAACACTGTTTCTTTGATCCTGCTACTTTTTCAAAAGAAATAAACCAGAATTTATCAATATCTGGCAAAGCAATGCAAAATGTAATATTTAATATAGTTATTGTAACAAGTTTTTGACACTTTTCTCTCAGTCACTGGCGAATTAAAAAATACATATTTTTCAATTACATCACCACTATAATTTATAATAGTTGGCTCCCTGCTTGTTATTTAAACTATTGCAGTGAAAGTTCAGGATTAGCTTCTATTCTTCATTTAATTCCCCTTCAGCCAAATTCTATTTTCTTTTATTCCAGTGAAGAACTGTTTGGTTCAACTGAGCAAATATTCACATAGGCTACTAGGTACAAATTTCCTGAAATGAAAACCCATTTTCTGGGGAGAAATTCAAGCCTGCTGCATGAATTTGCATAAGTCACAAGGAGCTGAATGTTAATCACCAAGACAATGGGGAAAATGTCTCCAGGGCATGTTAGAGACCTTCATGGCAGCCTCTCCCCAGAGGCCTAGCAGGACAAAATTATTTCCTGGACCAGGTCCAGGCCCCCCATGCTGCCTGCAGCCTAGAGACTTGATGCCCTGCATCCCAGCTGTTCCAGCCATGGCTAAAAAGGGCCAAGGTGCAGCTTGGGGTGTGGCTTCAGAGAGTAAAAATCCCAAGCCCTGGCAGCTTCCACATGGTGCTGAGCCTGTGGGTACCCAAAAGTCAAAAATTGAGGTTTGGAAATTTCCACCTAGATTTCAGATGATGTATGGAAACACCTGGATGTCCAAGCAGAAGTTTGCTGCAGGGGCAGAGCCCTCATGGAGAACCTCTGCTAGGGCAGATCAGGGCCCCCACACAGAGTCCCCACTTGGGCACTGCCTAGTGGAGCTGTGAAAAGAGGGCTATCATCCTCCAGACCCCAGAATGGTAGATAAATGAACAGCTCGCACCGTGCACCTGGAGACACCACAGACACTCAATGCCAACCCATGAAGGCAGCTGAGAGGGGGGACTGTACCCTGCAAGGCCACAGGGGCGGAACTGCGCAAGGCTCTGGAAGCCCACCTCGTGCGTCAGCATGACCTGGGTGTGAAACATGGAGTCAAAGGAGATCATTTTGGAGCTTTAAGGTTTAATGACTACCCTATTGGATTTTGGACTTGGATGGTGCCTGTAGCCTCTTTGTTTTGGCCAATTTCTCCCATTTGTAATGGGTATATATACTCAATGCCTATACCCTACTTCTCTAGGAAGTAAATAACTTGCTTTTGATTTTACAGGCTCATAGGTGGAAGGGACTTTCCTTGTCTCAAATGAGACTTTGGACTTGGACTTTTGGGTTAATGCTGGAATGAGCTCAGACTCTGGGGGACTCTTGGAAAGGCATGATTGTGTTCTGAAATGTGAGGACATGAGATTTGGGAAGGGCCACGGCAGAATGATATGGTTTGGCTGTGTACCCACCGAAATCTCACCTTGAATTGTAGTTCCCATAATCCTTACGTGTCATAGGAGGGACCCAGTGGGAAGTAAGTGAATCATGGGGTTACCCCCATGCTATTCTCATGATAGTGACTGAGTTCTCATGAGATCTGATGGTTTGATAAAGGGTTTATCCCTGTTTGCTCAGCACTTCTCTCTCCTGCTGCCATGTGAAGAAAGACATGTTTGCTTCCCCTTCTGCCATGATCGTAAGTTTCCTGAGGCCTGCTCAGCCCTGCAGAACTGTGAGTCAATTAAACCACTTTCCTTTGCAAATTACCCAGTCTTGGGCAGTTCTTTATAGCAGCATGAGAATGAACAATACAGACAGTTTCATTTGGAGTTTTCTTATTTACTCAAGGTCTTGGCAGGCTATTTTCTTTAGTGGCCAAAAGTATTCCATATCCTTCTTTATAGCCTTCCTGCTGAAACAAACAAACAAACTCACTTCACTTAAAATGCAAGGGATTTTTTTTTTGTAGGAATATTCTAGTTAAAAAGTAGGATGGCACATAAATGTTAATAAATGCACATAAATGTATACATGAGACTATACATCCAAAAAATTCATACTGCAAACATATTTTAGTTTTTAAAAAGGCACTATTATTGGTTGCAGAACCACAAATTGTACCTCCACCCTTGGCATTTAACTGTTTTAGATATATAATATTCTGTGGCAAAAGAAATATCAAGGACAAGCATTATTATATATTCAAATAAGACTTACTAACAAGCTGCTAAAATTTTGGGGGAAAAAATATACCAACAACCTTGGCAAGAGGCTACCCAACTTTATTTTATCCAGTTGCAAAAGTTCAAAATAGAAAAAAAGTACTAACTTCACTATTAAAGAGAAATTAATTTATTTCCTTAATACATGATGAAACATTGTAAATACAAACTGGAAAACTGAAAATCAGTACTGGTATTCTTGGAAACGAAATACTGCTGTTCCTACAAGAATGAATTCTCCAATCTCAGCTTCTGTGCTACAGTCAATCCAGATTAAAAGTCATAGGTGGGAACAACTGATTGACTAGTGTACCTGCCAAAGGCAACAGGGGACGAAGCAAGTACTTGGCCTTTTTGAGGGGCGTTTGTACAAAGATGGGTCCTGCCTCCTAGTAAGACTGAAATTGTAGGACATATCCCAAATATAGTAAGGGATTCATATGGAGGATGACCCAAACCAGCTGCCCTCAGTTCTGACTCCTTTCCTCCTAATAATTATTACAGGAAAAGATTTCTGTGTTTGCTCTGTGACCTTCCTGCATCCAGTGCTATTAACCTGCCAGTCTGTGAAGCAGTCACTTAAAATAGAAAAATATAAAAGTGAATTATCAGGGACTTTGTTCTAAAATGTTTTTAAAATGTGTACTTGGCCAAACAAATATGAATATAGTTCACATTTGAAAAGTGCTATGAAAGCTGATTTGTACAATTCAGGTATTATAACAATGTTGTTTTGTTTTGTTTTGTTTTTTGAGACAGAATCTCACTCTGTTGAGGAGGCTGGAGTATAGCGGCATCATCTCTGCTCACTGCAACCTCCGCCTCCCAGGTTTAAGTGCTTCTCCTGCCTCAGCCTCCCGAGTAGCTGGGATTACAGGCATCTGCTACCACATCGAGCTAATTTTTGTATTATTAGTAGAGACAACTATGTTGGCCAGGCTGGTCTTGAACTCGTGACCTCAAGCAATCCGCCCACCTCAGTCTCCCAAAGTGCTGGGATTACAGACGTGAGCCACCGTGCCTGGCCAACAATGTTATTCTAAATAAGCTAAACATAAATTTGGAGATAAAATAAAAATAAATGATGATGTGTGCACCTGTGTGCTTTTAATGAAATAAAAAAAGCATACCAAATAATTTCAAACTTTTAAATTCTAGTTTAGACATTCATTCTTCTCTCAGAAAGATATGCTAGCATTATCACTTCACATCGTTCTTGACAAAGCTGCACATAGTGCAAAGTACCTCTCTACTTGAACTTCTGTTTGCTCAGAACTTATTATGTATCTGGCATTTCACATACCTCATCTTATCTGATTTCCATGACTGCTCTTTGAACATAAAATTATCCCTTTACTGCTAAGGAAGTGTGCTTTCAAAAAGTAACTTTTCCAGAATCACACAGCTAAGTAAGAGAACTAAGATTTGAAACCTGGTACGTCTAACACAAAATACCTGATTTTTTCCTTCTATGTGATAATACATAATTGTTTATTCGAATAATATACATAGATATGTTCCTAGGTAAAAACGGGGGTATACTTTTATATACAGTATCTATGATATCATACTGGCAAATAAATTCTGAAAGCATACTAGATAAGAGGTTAGCATTGGTATATAATTCTCCTTATTATACACACAAGTTTCCAAGAAATAAATAAGGTTTCTTTATTTTGTTTTGCTGAACTACATACCAAATTCTCACCCGAGGAGATTCTTTTCCCAACTACTGTAAATATTTGATAACAAAAAGGTCTTTAACATGAGTTGGCAAATTCTTCCCATGGTTATGTAACCTTTTGGCATTTGATAGCGTCTTTAAGTAATCAAATTCTTTGGTATTCAATGTTTTAAAGAATAGAGCAAGGTAAAAATTCTACTACTATGTGTGGTAGAAATCAGGGTATTACCTAGTTAAAAAAAATTATTTATGGCAAATCAGTAGTTAAGGCCTAAGGAACACATATTTCTCAAACTGATGTTACCAAAAATAAATTATTAAATGAAGTTAATCACACATTTATGAAGGCTCATTAGTTCAAATTATAAGGATAGTAATATTAGCAAAATATCTAGTATTTCCAGCACTCTCATACAAAATATTTTATCAACCTAGAAACAGCAAGATGATGACGACTTGTTATCCTGACAGTTGAAAATGCAAGATGCCAACAGGCTAGGTCACCAAAGAACTGATGACTTTAGAATCAAGCTAGGTAAACTTCATTCATTTAACTTAGTCAAAAATATGTTAGTTAAAAGCATTTTATGTGCAAGGCATAAAACTTCAGAAAGCAACATATAACCCTCCGAAGATCTCTTCTGGTTTTATGACCACAAAATTGAGACAAATGATGCTACGAAACTAATTCCAATTTGTTTCTCCCACTGACATTTAAGTCAAGCTATTGAACAATCTAACTACTGATTAATTTCAACCTAAACTGGCAGTTTACCTAAAATTAAGCAGTACTTTCTGAGGCACGTTATCATGAATTTTAAAATTCCACTTGGATATTTTACTATTTCAATTATTTTCACATCATTAAGATGGCAGTTTTATGTGTAACATTCAACTAGTCTTTAGATGCTTCAATACTTTTAGAAGAAGCAGAAGTAATCATGTAAATCAATCTACCTTTGTTCTAGAATACAAATTCTAGCTACCTGTAAATTTTCAATCATTTGCAAAATATAGTAAAGTTGGTGTCTGTTGTTGTGATTTTCAGTACTTTTCTATCAGGCAAAGCATTATTCAAATCTTAGCCAGCTCGATACAAAAGTCTTATTCCAGGACTTCTGGGTCATGGTGAAGTAGGCTGTCATCTGGAGGCAGAGAAGTTTGAGTTATGGGAATAATTAGGCCCACAAAGTAGACCTGGGCCTTGGGGTCCCAGAGAAAAAAAGAAAGAAGGTCGTGAAAGAACTGGAGACTTAATCTCAATTTTAAACAATGACAATCATTTTGTTGATGTTTCTCCTATAAGAGCCATATCCCACTCTAAGAGTGTGGTACAAGGGCTGACACCAGAGATGCCTCCAGTGAAAAAAAGACAAGCCTTAGCACCCTAAGGAGCACCCAGAACCTGAGGCCATGTTGTGTGACAGACGGATAGGGAAGTCACCCAGCTCCAGGAAGCAGGTGCTTGACCACTCGGAGTTCCTCAGCGGGGAGAAGAAAAAGAAGTGACCCTTGGCATGTTCCACGGCTCTGGGGTGAAAACCTCCCCAGATCCCAGACACAGTGAGGAGACCAGAGTTGGCAAGAAGTTCAAAAAACACAAGAGGAAAAAAAGGGGCCCAGGACCCCATAGCCTTCTCAGTCCTTCTCATCCCTTGATTCTGCAAGGAAAGGGATGTTGCCTACATTTGCTCAGTGGGGAAGGAGGGCAAGGAGCAGGCAGCCTTGGGGAAGAATGGAAGCAGGGGAGACCCAGGGAACATAGTGGGAAAGTGAAGAAGACAAAAAAAAATCCACCAGAAGGGAGACACCCTTCTAGGTCACACCCCAAGCCCTCCAGGTCCATGAAGAGTAGCCTTAGGATACAAAGTAAAAAGAAGCCAGTCAAAATTGAGGCTCCAAAATACATCGCAATAAGCAATGACCCTAAGGTCACAGCAAAGAAGAAACTGAAGTCCAAGAAAAACAGCAGCCACTCACTGAGGACGTGGCTCTGAAAAGGGAAAAAAGAAGAGGAAAGAGAGCAGGATAGCAAGAAACTCGTGGAAAGAGAAAACAGACACAGAGGTGATGTTGGAAAAGAAAGGCAACATGGACAAGGGGCACACAGACCAGGTGAGATGAAAGGCCTTGCCACAGACTGATCTTTAGCTGGGTAAAAGAGAAGCTTCTGAAACCAGGAAGTGGACAGTAACCCAGTTTGGCCAGTGGGATACTGGTTTTAAGAACAAGGAACAGACATGGAAATTTCTCAAACATGGGTGGATTCAAAAATCTGACCCCGGCCGGGCGCGGTGGCTCAAGCCTGTAATCCCAGCACTTTGGGAGGCCGAGACGGGCGGATCACGAGGTCAGGAGATCGAGACCATCCTGGCTAACACGGTGAAACCCCGTCTCCACTAAAATACAAAATACTAGCCGGGCAAGGTGGCGGGCGCCTGTAGTCCCAGCTACTCAGGAGGCTGAGGCAGGAGAATGGCGTAAACCCGGGAGGCGGAGCTTGCAGTGAGCTGAGATCCGGCCACTGCACTCCAGCCTGGGCGACAGAGCAAGACTCCGTCTCAAAAAAAAAAAAAAAAAAATCTGACCCCTTCATTCAGCTGCCCCCCTAGCATGACTGCAAGGCCCAACATGACCCTCACCAAGAAGGCAGCAAATAGCTTGCAGCAGAACCTGCAGCAGGACTACAACTAGGCCATGAGCTGGAAGTTCAACCTAGGAGCAGGCTTTGGCTTCTCCACTACCTCAGACAAAATCTTTTATATTGGCAGGAATGCTTCCAAGTCAAGTTAGAAGATTAAATTCTAGTGTTGTGTCCCCGCAAACAGCCAAAATTGCATTTATATTCAGTTGTGCAGATGAAAGCCATCTGACAGTTGTCTTGAATCCAACACCTGCAAAGATTAAGGACACTATCTCGATAGGCTTGGGCAAACTGGGGTGGGGGCAACTTAAGAGAATATGTCAATGGCTAAAACTTCCTGTTTTATGTGTCTAACATTCCACTCCTGTTTGAGACATCAGCACGTATAACATCTGTTAAGTGTTGAGCATGTGCTAGACACATACTCAAGTGTTTTCCTTGCATTAATGTGTTTAATCTTCATAATTATAAAATGAGTGCTATTACTATCCCCATCTTATCCATGAGGCAACTGAGGTTCAGGGATAAAGTAATAAAATTGCCTGGGTCACCCAACAAATAAACAAACAAAAATTATTCTGGCTTGTACAGTAGGAGTAATTACACCTTACAATAGGAACTTTAGGAGGAATTGTAACTGTATAAAGTTCAGTAGGAACCCAGTGATTTGAACCTCAACATCACTTGAGAAGATTTCGTGGGCAGTTGGGGAATTATCAATTTTATCAGTACCAAGTAAAAGTCCTTGGTTCACAGACAGACAAGTTTTCACACAGGAATATTTATTTAGAATATATTTGAGATCCTCTATATTTCTGGCTTGACTTTCAACAATGCAATTCTAAATATATAATATAGATTTTATTCCTCTTAAGGGAAAATAATTTTCATCTTTCTGCAGCAGTTTTTAATGAGAAATCTATAAGGAGCAATATATTCCAGAAAAGTGTTTTCAAATGTCTTTTAGCAACAGAATCTTATTTTCAAACAAAATATTACTTTAAACCCCTATATATAAAACAAAAGCAAAACTCCTATGTTTAAAGGCAAGGTAGAGGGCCTTTCTTAAACTTTGCCTGATACCACTTATTCAAAGAACACTGTAGCCTAGAAAATAATGTAGCCTAGAAAATAAAGTCCTAAAACAGTGAATATAAACTCTTAACTACTCAAAAGTCCTTTTCTCCAATTACACAGAATTTAAACAGCAATTCCTAGATATTTTTAAACGAAGGACACTTTTGAGGGAGTCTCAAAAATGTTTTATACAATCACATGTTATTTATACATTTCAAGGATAAACTAATAGTCAACATTGTGCTTAATGATGATAAACAAGGATGAGGACTTCCAGTTTCCTTTCAGACATGTAAAAAGCTGCAAGTCATCAATCAGTCCCATCCTCACAACAAGAAATAAGATGAACAAACTGAAAATTTACAACTCCTCCTGGATCTATCAAAGAACCGAAGTCACAGGGCAAACTACCACTCTGAAAGCTGGAGAGACCCTTGAATACAGAGAATCAGCCCTTCGAGCTGGAGCCAGTAACTTGCAGGAACGCTTAAACAGCAATTGACAAACTGCTAATCTTCAGAATTAAAAACTCCTTGGGGCGGGAGGTCAGTCTCTGGGGAGAACCCATACTTTTGTGTGAATTACCTTCAGAGACCAGTATCTCACAGTGAAGACTGAAAAAAACTTCCTCCCTGCTTCCAGGAATGGAAGAGGGTAAGTAACCGTTTCTAATATGCCCAGAGTGTTCTTTTTGCCTTACAAAGGTCTGTCTCATGAGCCTTATCTGACTTAGCAGAGCCTTATCTGACTTACAGGAAAAGCAATTAGAAAACATGGGCCCTCTCGAGGCAGAGTTTGCAGTGAGCCGAGATCGTGCCACTGCACTCCAGCCTGGGTGACAGAGCGAGACTCCCTCTCAAAAAAAGAAAACAAGGGCCCTCCCTAGACTTTTCATCTTACACAGTAGAAAAAAAATAAAGGCTGAGAAACTTACCAAAGTAGCAGCCCTTAGATGAAGGCCCACTTTTTTAAAGTGAGATTTAATCATAAGATTATAGAATATTTCACCTCCCCATTACCTTACCACCATATCAGCAGGTTTCCAGTATGGTATAACAGTGTATTAGAACTGAGAGAGCTACCAGCTACAGGCTATATTTAAAAAGGAGTTTCTAAAAAAAATTCAACAACAACAAAGGAAGAAAAAAAAGGACACCAGGGAATATTGAAGCTTCTGACACCTACAGCTATAGCAAACATTAAACATGGCCTAACTTCTAGCCAGATAAACATAAAACCTCACGCAAAGGCTTTTACCTCAGATGCTTAACTGAAACATCCTGACTATCAACAAAAACTTACAAGGCATGCCAAAAGTAAAAAAACAAACAACCCCCCCTACACACACACACACACACACACACACACACACACAGTCAGAAGAAGAGGCAAAGCTAACATTAGAACCAGATTCAGATATCACACAAATTTTGACATTTTCAGACTGAGAATTTAAAATAATTATAATAAATATGCTAAGACTAATGGAAAAAGTGAATATCAAGAACAAATGGATAATGTGAGCAGAGATGAGATGCTAAGAATAAAAAGAAAATGCTAGAAATAAGAAAAAACTAAGACATAAACAATGTCTTTCATAGACTCATCAACAGACTGGATACAGACAAGGAAAGAATCAGTGGACTTGAAGATGTAAGATATGTCAACAGGAACTTCCCAAACTGAAAAGCAAAGGGAACAAAGAATAAAGGAAACAAACAGAATATTCAAGGACTGTGGGACGATAACAAAAGCTGCAAATACATGCAGTGGGAATACCATAACGATAAGAAAAAGAGAAAGAACACAAAAAATATTTGAAGTATAAGAATGAAGTGAGAATTTTCTAAAACTAATGTCACACAAGAAGAAATCACAGATCCGGGAAACACAGACAACACTAAACAAGATAAATATTAAAAAATCAATACGTAGCCATATCATATTCAAACTTCCAAAAACCAAAGACAAAGAAAAAAACCCTGACAGAAATAAGAGGGAAAAAACCAACTTACTAATGGAAGGTCAAGAAGAATACACTGATGTCTCTTTAGGAATAACACAAAGAAGAAGAGTGGAATGAGATATTTAAACTGTTGAAAGATAAACATCCATTAACCTAGAATTTTGTATCCAGTAAAATCACTCTTCAAAAGTCAAGGAGAAATAGACTTTCTCAGACAAACAAAAACTGAGGCCATATGCACCAGTAGACCTGCTTCACAAGAAATGTTAAGAGGAGATCTTTAGAGAAGGAAAATATAGAGGTCAAAACCTGAAGTTATATAGCGTAAGGAAGAGTGTTGAGAAGAATTCAATAGAAGTAAAATATTTTTCTTGCTTTTAATCTAACAGATAAATAAAAAAATAGCAATAGTATATCTGGTGATTATAGCTTATAGATAAGTGAAATGAGTGACAGCATGTAAAGGACACAGTATAAGGCAACGGTCCCCAACCTTTTTGGTACCAGGGACCACTTTCATGGAAGACAATTTTTCCATGGACCAAGGGTTGGGGGGATGGTTTTGGGATGATTCAATTACATTTATTGTGCACTTTATTTCCATTATTACTCATTGTACTATATAATGAAATAATTATACAGCTCACCAAAGGGAGCCCTGTGCTTGTTTTCCGGCAACTAGACAGTCCCATCTGGGGGTGATGGGAGAAGTGATAGATCATCAGGCATTAGGTTCTCATAAGGAGCATGCAACCTAGATCTCTCAAATGCACAGTTCACAGTAGGGCTTGTGCTCCTATGAGAATCCAGTGCTGCCACTGATCTAACAGGGGGCAGAGCTTAGGTGGTAATGCAATCAATAGGGAGTGGCTGTAAATACAGATGAAGCTTTGCTTTTTTGCCCAAGACTCACCTCCTGCTGTGCAGCCTGGTTCCTAATAGGCCACGGCCCAGTACCTGTATAGCAGTACACAGGTACATCCCATTTTATTCCATGTTGCTTTATTATGCTTTGCAGATACTTTTTTTTTTTTTTTTTTTTGAGATGGAGTCTCGCTCTGGAGTGCAGTGGCGAGATCTCGGCTCATTGCAAGCTCTGCCTCCTGGGTTCACACCATTCTCCTGCCTCAGCCTCCTGAGTCGCTGGGACTACAGGCGCCCACCACCAGGCCCGGCTAATTTTTTTTTGTACTTTTAGTAGAGAATGGGGCTTCACCATGTTAGCCAGGATGGTCTCGATCTCCTGAACTCATGATCCGCCTGCCTCGGCCTCCCAAAGTGCTGGGATTACAGGCGTGAGCCACTGTGCCCGGCCAAATGTTATGTGTCTTTTGAGTATTCCACTGACTGGCTGTTACCCTCATCTCTCTCCCCATCCTTAGGGCTCCCTGAGACACCATTCAACAATATTGAAATTAGACTAATAACCCCACAATGGCCTCTCGGTGTTCAAGTGAAAGGAAGAGTCATATGTCTCTCACTTTAAATTAAACGCTAGAAATGATTAAGTTTAGTAAGAAAGGTATGGCAAAGCTGAGAAAGGCTAAAAGCTATGCCTCTTGCACCAAACAGCCAAGCTGTGAATGTAAAGGAAAAGTTCTCAATGGAAAATAAAAATAATTCTCAAGTGAACACCCAAATGTTAGGAAAGTGAAACAGCCTTGCTGATATGGAGACAGTTGTGGAGGTCTGGATAGAATATCAAACCAGTCAAGACGTTCCATTAAGCCGAAGCCTAATCCAGAGCAAGGCCCTAAACTCTCTTAAATTCTATGAATAGGTTGAGAGAGATGGGGAAGTTGCAGAAGAAAAGTTTGAAGCCAGCAGAGGGTGCTTCATGAGGTTTAAGGAAAGAAGCCATCTCCATAACATGAAAGTGCAAGGTAAAGCAAGTCCTGATGCAGAAGTTGCAGCAAGTTATCCAGAAGACCTAGCTAACATCACTGATAAAGAATGCTACTCTAAACAACAGATTTTTCAATAAAGATCAAACAGCCTTCTACTGGAAGAAGATGGTATCTAGGTCTAGGACTTTCATAGCTAGAGAGGAAAAGTCAATGCCTGGCTTCAAAGCTTCTAAGATTCTAAGAAAGGCTGATTCTCATTAGCAGCTAATGCAGCTGGTGACTTTTAAGTTGAAGTCAATGCTCATTGATCATTCTGAAAATCTGAGGATTCTAGAGAATTATCTAAATCTACATTGCCTGTGCAACATCAAAGCCTAGGTGATAGCACATTTGTTTACAGCATGGTTTACTGAATATTTTAAGCCCACTATTGAAACTTACCACTCTGATGAAAAGATTTATTTCAAAACAGTACCACTCACTGACAATGTACCTAATTGCCCAAGAGCTCTGATGGAGCTGTACAAGGATATGAATGTTGTTTTCATGCTGCTAACACAACATCCATTCTGCAGCTCATGGAACAAGGAGTCACTTCAACTATTTTGTATTTTTTTGAGACAGGGTCTCACTCTGTTGCTGAGGTTGGAGTGCAGTGGCACATCTCAGCTCACTGCAAACTCCGCCTCCTGGGCTCAAATGATCCTTCCACCAAAGCCTCCTGAGTAACTGGGACTACAGGCAAGGGCCACCATGACCACCTATTTTTAAATTTTTTTGTAGAGACAAGGTCTTGCTATATTGCCCAGCCTTGTCTTGAACTCCTGGGCTCAAGCCATCTTCCTGCTTTGGCCTTCCAAAGCGTTCAGATTACAGGCATCAGCCACTGTGCCTGGCCTCAACTTTCAACTTTTGTGACTTAAGGCTATAGCTGCTATAGAAAGTAATTCCATGGACAGATCTGGCAAAGTAAAATGAAAATCTTCTGCAAAGGATTCTCTAATGCTAGCTGCCACTAAGAACATTTGTAATCCATGGGAGGAGGTCAAAATATGAACAGTAGCAGGTATATGAAAGAAGTTGATTCCAATTCTCATGGATGACTTTGAGGATTCAAGGCCTCAGTGAAGGAAGTAACAGCAGATATGATAGAAATAGCAAGAGAACTAGAAGCAGAGCCTAAAGATGTAACTGAATTGCTACAATCTTATGATAAAATTTGAATGGATGAGGAGTTGCTTCTTAGGGATGAACAAATAAAGTGGTTTCTCAGGGTAGAATCTACTCCTGGTGAAGATGCTGTGAACATGGTTGAAATGATAGCAAAGGCTTTAGAATATTACATAAACTTAGTTGATAACACAGCAGCAGGGTTTGAGAAGACTGACTTAATCTTTTTTTTATTTTTTAAGAGATAGGGTCTTGCTAAATTGTCCAGGCTGGAGTGCAGTGGCTATTCACAGGCACTATCCCACTACTGATCAGCATGGGAGTTTCGACTTGCTCCATTTCTGACCTGGGCTGGTTCACCCTTCCTTAGGCAACCTGGTGGTCCCCACTCCCAGGAAGTCACCATACTGATGCCAAACTTAGTACAGACAACCAATCCGTGTAGTGCACTACAGCCCAGAACTCCTGGACTCAAGCAATCCTCCTTGCTCAACCTCCCAAATAGCTGGGAGTGCAGGAATGCACTGCTGCTTGACTCCAATTTTGAAAGAAGTTCTACTATGGGTAAAACGGTATCAAGCAGCATCTCATGCTACAGAGAAATCTTCTGTGAAGGGAAGAGTCCAGTAATGTGGCACACTTCATTACTTTAAGAAATTGACATGACTACCCCAATCTTCAGCAACCACTATCACGATCAGTCAGCAGTCATCAACATCAAGGCAAGACCTTTCACCTGCAAACAGATGATGACTTGCTAAAGGTTCAGATGATCCATTAGCATTTTTAGCAGTAAAGTATTTTTAATTAAGGTATGTACCCTGTTTTTTTAGACGAAATGTTATTGCACACTTAATTAACTACAGTATAGTGTAAACATAACTTTTAAATGCACTAAGAAACAAAAACATTTATGTGACTTGCTTTATTGTGATATTTGCCTTCTTGGTGATCTGGAACCAAATATGCAATATCTCTGAGGTATGCCTGTACTATTGTTTGAAAGTCATCTTAGATTAACTATAAATGTATATTGCAAACTCTAAAATAACCACAAATGAAAAATTTAAAGAAATATGATTGATATCTGAAGAAAGGGGAGAAAATGGCAACATAAAAAGTGCTCAGTAACATCAGAGAAGGCAGAAAAAATGGGACAGCAGAAAAAGAACAAGTGCATTTACAGATATGATAGCTATCAATGCAACTATAGTGATAATCACATTAAATGAGAATGATCTAAATACACGAAGTAAAAGACAGAGAGGATAATAAAATAAGACCCAACTATGTATTGTTAAAAATAAAGACACAGATTAAAAGTAAAGGGATGGAGAAAGATAAACTATATTAACACTAATTAAAAGAAAGCTGGAGTGGCAATAATTATTTCAGACAAAGCAGACTTCAGAGCAAGGAAAATTATCGTGGATCAAGAGGGGCATTACATAATGATAAAGAAAACCTAACAATCTTCTCCAAGAAGGTATGGCAATCCTTAAGATATATGCACTGAACATAAAGCATCAAAACATGTGAGGCAAACACTGACAGAACTGCAAAGAGAAAGAACCAAATCCACTATTACAGTTGAAGACTTCAACATACCTCTATCAGTAACTGACAGATCCAACAGGCAGAAAATCAGTAAGGATATAGTTGAATTGAACAGCACCATCAATCAACTGGATCTAATTGATATTTACTGAATACTTCATCCAACAATATATTCTTCTCAAGATCACATGGAACATCCACCAAGATAGACCACAATCTGGGACATAAAACACACCTTAGCAAATTTAAAAGAATAGAAATCATATGTATACTCTGAAACCACAATGGAATTAAATAGAAATTGACATGGTTTGGCTGTGTCCCCACCCACGCGGTTACGCCCATGCTGCTGTTCTCCTGATAGTGAGTGAGTCCTCACGAGATCTGATGATTTTATAAGGGACTTTTCCCCCCCTTTGCTTGGCACTTCTCTCTCCTGTTGCCATGTGAAGGATGTGTTTGCTTCCTTTTCTGTCATGATTGTTGCTTTCCTGAGGCCTTCCCAGCCATGCAAAACTGTGAGTCAATTAAATCTTTATAAGTTAACCAGTCTCAGGTATGTCCTTACAGCAGCATAAGAACAGATTAATAGAGAAATCAATAACAAAAGTCAGAAAATATCAAAACATTTGGAGTCTAAGTAACACATTTTTACAATATTTCGAACTAAAGGAAAATGAAAATACAACGTAATCATAATTTCTGGATACAGTAAAAGTAGTATTTAGAGGAAAGGCTTTAGCATTGAATGTATATACTAAAAAAGAAGAAAGATCTAAAATAATAATGTAAGCTTCTACCTTAGGAAACTAGACAAAGAAGAGCACATTAAACCCAAAGCAGGCAGAAGAAAAAAAATAATAAAAGAGCAGAAAGTAATGATACTGAAAACAGGAAACCAACAGAAAGAAAAAAATTTAACAAAACCAAAAGCCGATTCTTGGGGGGAAAAATTTCAGTAAAATACATAAACCTGTAGCTAACCTAACCAAGAAAAGGTAACAGGAGATACAAATCATTAATATCAGAAATGAAAAAGGAACCATCACTACCAATCCCATGGACATTAAAAGGATGATAATAAAGAAACAGAAATATCTCTATGCTCACAAATTTGGTAACTTAGATGAAACTGACCAATTCCCTGAAAGACACAATCTGCCAAAACTCACTCAAGGAGCAACAGATAATCTGAATAACACTGTAACTATTAAAGAAATTGAATCAATAATTAATAACCTTCAAAACAGAAAGTACCAGGACCACATGGTTTCTCTGCTGAATTCACAACAAATAATTAAAGGAAGGAATGATACGAATTCTCTACAATCCCTACCAGACAACAGAAACAAAAGGAACACTTTCTAACTCATTCTATGAGGATGGCATTACCCTATTACCAAAATCAGACAAAGACATGACAAGAAAACTATATCCCAGAATCTTGCATGAATACAGAGGAGAACATCCTCAGGAAAAATATTAGCAAATCGTATCAAACAATGCATAAAAAAGAAATATATACCATGACAAAGTAAAATTTATTACAGGTACACAAGGCTGGTTGAAGTAAAAAACTGAAGTAACCCATCACATTCACAAGCTAAAAAATAAAAATCATATGATCATAGCAATAGATGCAGAAAAGCATTTGATATAATCCATTATCTACTCATGCTAAAAGCTCTCAGCAAAAAACCAAATTAAAAATGGGTTAAATATCTGAATAGACAACCCACCAAAGAAGATATACATATGGTAAATAAACAAAAAGATGCTCAACATCATATGTTATTAGGGAACTAGAAATTAACACAACAGATACACCAACACACACACACCTATCAAAATGGCTCATATCTAAAACACTGACAACACTAAATGTTGGCAAAGATATGAAGCGACAAGATTCTCATTCACTGCTGGTAGGAATACAAAATAGTACAGACACTTTGGAAGACAGATTCACAGTTTCTTATAGTGTTAAACATAGTCTTTATCATATGATCCAGCAATTATAATCCTAGGTCTTTGCTCAAATGAGTTGAAAAATTACATCCACACAAAGTTACACATAAATGTTTATAACACCTTCGTTCAAAATTGCCAGTAATTGGAAGCAACTATGACATTGTTCAATAGATGAATGGATAAGCAAACTATGGTACATCTGTATAATAAAATATTATACAGAAATAAAAAGAAATGAGCTATCCAACAATAAGAAGACACGGAGAAAACTTATGTGCATATTACTAAGTGAAAGAAAGCAGATTAAAAAGGATACTGCTGAATAATTCCAACTATATTACATTCCAGAAAAGTCAAAACTACAGAGACAGCAAAAAAATCAGCGGCTGCCAGGAATTGGGGGTGAGGGAGGGGGTGAAGAGGAATAAATAGGTAAAGCATAATGGATTTTTAGTGTAGTGAAGGTACTCTGTATGTTACTGGAGACATGACATTATGCATTTGTCAAAACCCGCGGAAATACAGAAAGAATGAATCTGAATGTAAACTATGAACTTTAGTTAATAATAGTGTATCAATATTGGCTCATCAATTATAATGTGTGTACCACACTAATGCAAGGTGTCAATAATAGTGGAAACTGTGTGCAGGGAGGACGGAAATATGGGAACTCTATTCTATCTGCTCGATTTTTACATAAACCTAAAACTGCTCTTAAAAAATGCAGTTTAGGCTGGGCACGGTGGCTTACACCTGTAATCCCAGCACTTTGGGAGGCCGAGGCGAGCGGATCATGAGGTCAGATCAAGACCACCCTGGCTAACACGGTGACGCCCCGTTCTCTACTAAGTATACAAAAAAAAAATTAGCCGGGCATGGTGGTGGGCGCCTGTAGTCCCAGCTACTCAGGAGGCTGAGGCAGGAGAATGGTGTGAACCCAGGAGGCAGAGCTTGCAATGAGCCGAGATCGCACCACTGCACTCCAGCCTGGGCGACAGAACGAGACTCCGTCTCAAAA
>NW_016807308.1:219243-239512 GCF_001698545.2 Rhinopithecus bieti
AAAAAAAAAAAAAAAAAAAAAAAACAATTTATTAGCTTTAAAAAAGATATGGATGAATATTATCACTATTGTGTAACTGTGTTGAAAACATTAGACATATATATATATATATATATATTGTTTTATTTTGTTTTGTTTTGTTTTTGAGGTGATGTCTTGCTCTGTCACACAGGCTGGAATGCAATGACATGATCTCGGCTCACTGCAACCTCCACTTCCCCGGTTTAAGCAATTCTCCTGCGTCAGCCTCCCGATTAGCTGGGATTACAGTCACCCGCCACCACGCCTGGCTAATGTTCGCATTTTTAGTAGAGATGGGTTTCACCATATTGGCCAGGCTGTTCTCAAACTCCTGACCTCAAGTGATCCATCTACCCCGGCCTCCCAAAGTGCTGAAATTACAGACGTGAGCCACCGCACCTGGCCTAGACATTATAATTAGATAAGACAAAATTTGAAGTATATAGAAAACACCTATAAGTTGAAAAATATAATGGAAGTTGAGATCATTTATAACAACTAAATATAAGACTACCACCTAGCAATAAACTTAATAAAGTACAAAATTGACGTGAAGAAAAATCTAGAAGCTCTATTGGAAAAAAAAAAAGTAATGACATGGGCTGATACCTTTTCCAGTAAGGGAAAACTAAAAAAAAGTGTTCACTAGCAAAAAATAAACAAAAAACTCTGATCATTAAAAGCAGTTGCGGCTAGGCGCAGTGGCTCACGCCTGTAATCCCAGTGCTTTGGGAGGCCAAGGCAGGCGGATCACGAGCTCAGGAGTTCCAGACTAGCCTAGCCAATATGGTGAAACCTCGTCTCTACTAAAAATACAAAAATTAGCTGGGCATAGTGGTGCGTGCCTGTAATCCCAGCTACTCAGGCTGAGGCAGGAGAATCGCTTGAAACCGGGAGGTGAAGGTTACAGTGAGCCAAGATCGTGCCACTGCACTCCAGGCTGGGTGACACTGCAAGACTCCATCTAAAAAAAAAAAGAAAAAAAAAAAAAGCAATTGCAACGCATATCCCAACATGCCTTTCTTGGCAATTTCAAGAAATAATCTGATTTATACATCACTCTAATTTCAAAATTTGGCATAGTGCCTAGTATAAGGTAGTTGCTCAAATAAATCATAAAAAACTGTGAAGAATCAGCAGGGGCAACCTGCCATTTCCGAAGTTAAAATACATTTAAAGTGATAGTGTAATAAGGACAGAGATCAAGGGGATAACAAGTGATCCAGAAATAGGCACAGCATATATAGGAATTTAGTATATGACAAATGTCTGAGGGAAAGATGAACTTGCCAATAAGTTAGCCATTTGGAAAATAATTAAGCTAGACTCATACCTCACTCTATATATCGAGCTAAATTACAAATGAATCAAAAAGTAAAAATATTAATGTATTACAAAGCAAAAAATGTGTATTTTATGATATAAAAGTTGAAAAGGTCTTTCTAAGCACAACATGAAAAAAATTAAGATTACTATTCTATGTAGCAAAATATGGCTAAAGTCTCGAGACGTGGGGTGGACACATAATAAAGAGATGACATCCTTTTTTTTCTTTGAGACAGAGTCTCACTTTGTCACCCAGGCTGGAGTGCAGTGGCACAATCTCGGCTTACTGCAACCTCTGCCTCCCAGGTTCAGGCGATTCCCGTGCCTCAGACACCCAAGTAGCTGGGATTACAGGCACCCACCACCATGCTCAGCTAATTTTTTGTGTTTTTAGTAGAGACAGACAGGGTTTTGCCACGTTGACCAGGCTGGTCTTGAACTCCTGACCTCAAGTGATCCGCCTACCTTGGCTTTCCAAAGTGTTGGGATTACAGGTGTGAGCCACCATGCCTGGCCAAGAATTGACATCCTTAATGCAGAGAGAAGTATTGCAAATTTTTAGGAAGGGCAATAAAGAATGAGCAAATGACACGAGTAGATAATTCACAGAAGAAAATCATATTTAAAGATATTTAACTCAATACCTGAAATAAAAATTAAAACAGGAGCTGGGGAATGGTAAGATGAAGAAGCAGAATACAAAAGATTTTTAGGGCAATAAAACTATTCTCTATACTGTAATGGTGGACACATGTTATTATATTAATATTTGTCAGTGGTCAGGTGCAGTGGTTCATGCCTATAATCCCAACCCTTTGTGAAGCCAAGGTGGGAGGATTGCTTGAGACCAGGAATTCAAAACCAGCTTAGGCAACATATAAGACCCCGTCTGTACAGAATTTTTTGTTTGTTTTTGAGACGGAGTCTTGCTTTGTCACCCAGGCTGGAGTGCAGTGATGTGATCAGGGCTCACTGCAAGCTCTGCCTCCGGGTTCACGCCATTCTCCTGCCTCAGCCTCCCGAGAAGCTGGGACCACAGGCGCCCACCACCACGCCTGGCTAATTTTTTTGTATTTTAGTAGAGACGGGGTTTCACTGTGTTAGCCAGGATGGTCTCGATCTCCTGACCTCATGATCAGCCCACCTCGGCCTCCCAAAGTGTTGGGATTACAGGCGTGAGTCACTGCGCCCAGAAAATTTTAAAATTAGCTAGGCAAAAAAGTTAAAATTTGGTGGGTGTGGTGGTCACACCTGTAGTCCTAGCTACTCAGGAGGCTGAGGCGGGAGGGATCACTTGAGCCCAGGAAGTCCCGGTTATAGCGAGCTGTGATCATCCCACTAAACTCTAGCCTGGATGACAGAACAAGACTTTGTCTCAAAAACAAACAACAACAGGCTGGGCGCTGTGGCTCATGCCTGTAATCCCAGCACTTTAGGAGGCCAAGGTGGGTAGATCACGAGGTTAGGAGTTCAAGACCAGCCTGGCCAACATGGTGAAACGACGTCTCTACTAAAAATACAAAAATTAGCTGGGCATGGTGGCACGCACCTGTACTCCCAGCTACTTGGGAGGATGAGGCGAGAGAATCGCTTGAACTTGGGAGACAGAGGTTGCAGTGAGCCGAGAATACCCCACTGCACTCCAGCCTGGGTGATGGAGCAAGACTCCATCTCCAAACAACAACAACAACAACAACAACAACAACAACAACAACAAATTTCACAGAACAACCCAACAAAACAAAACCCCCAGAATGTATAATGTCAAGAGCAAATCTTAAACTATGGACTTTGGGTGATAATGATGTGTCAACACAGGTTAACCAGTTGTAACAAATGTACCATTCCTATAAAGATGTAATATTTGTGGGGCAGGTGCTATATACGAATACTCTGTATTTGCCACTCAATTTTGTTGTAAACCTAAAATTGCTCTCAAAATAAAGTCTATTTAAAAATTTAAAATAACAAAAGAATAAAATTGACAGTCTTTTGAGGCTATCAGATCAGCAAAGATGAAATTTCCCTTCAGATTTGAGTAGTTAGGTAGCGGGAAACAAGCTCATATTCTATTATTTGAATTACAAATTAACATTTTGGATGGTAATTTGTCAATTTCTATAAAATAAAACATGTAAATCCCCTGACTCAGCAATTCCCAGTTTGGTATTTTAGTCTACTGAAATACTTGTAGAAAATGTGCTATAGAAACAAAATTATTCACCACAGTTCTGTTCATATGTAATAGCAAATAACTAAAATCCCAAATACCCTTAATATGAGATATAGTTAACAGACTATAGTGCAGGATCATTGCATCTTATTCATGGAAAGAAATGTGTCCTCATAATTCAAGAGCAATCCTGTCAAAAAAAGGACGAGCAATTCCATTTACCAAGGCAGATAACAAAGACAGTGCAATAAAAGGGAATTCTTGGTATTCAATACAAAGAATGGGTAAATCTACGTATTGACATAAAAAGTGTATATATATATTCTATATGAATGAATATTACATATATTATTGAAGCAAGCTCTAGATCAGCATATATAGTTTAAAATAAGAAACAAAGTCTACATGTATACTTTTCATGTACAATATAGTACAGCTGTATATGAAAAAGGTTTGTAAAGATATATACCAAAATTACAACCATGCTTATCTTTCGATAATGCTATTTTTAGAATTTAAATTTTTTAAAAGCTAGAAGTATAATTTTAAGATGAGAAAAACAATTATGAAAATATTGTGGAATCACTTTTGTTAAGAGTCTTGAGTAGCATCTGATGAAACTAGTTTGGATTGTCCCACTGGACAGTGCTGAAACGCAAAATATCCACTGTGACTCTTACTTTTTTTAGAATAAACTACTCTTATAGTATGAGAAAAGAAAGTTACAGTGACAAATTGAAGAAAAAAGTCACTGACTTACCCTAATTTCCTTAAGACCAGATTACTGACAGAGGGAAAGATATCAAAATATAAGATTTAAATGGAAACTAAAAAATCACATAAGTTCTAAATAAAAACATAGGGGTTCTTCTACAATTTGGGCACAGAGAAAGCCTTCCTAACTATAATCCAGATCCAGAAGCAATAATGAAAACCTAATAAATTTGTTTACAGAAAATTGAAAGAAAAAAACCCTTCATCTAGGACAAAAGTAATGCAAAACAAAGGGTAAAGTAAAAGACAAATGATTAACTGAAAAAATGAGAAAACCTTTTCAAGTTACACCACAGCAGACATTTTTTTTTGGAGTATGACATAGGACAAAGAATAAATTCTTAACAATATTGAGAAATGGGATTTTTGGTGTGGGAGAAAGAAGATACAGGTGTGAAAATGATAAAACGAAGTGAAAACCTTGTTGTACTTAATCTAAATTCCAAGAATCAGTAGAAACACACAGACCATCTTGCCTATCAGAGAGCAGGGAAACTATCAAATACTTACATTAAGGTCACAACCAAAGGACTTGGGAAATCCACTTGAAAAGACTTTCACTGACCAAAAATGGCACAATTTGTATATCAAGAAGGATACAATAACCTCAATTGACTGAAATACCTCAAATACATTTAAATTCCTGTTGGCTCACAGTAATACCACAAACAAAATAAACAAAAACCAAACCTCATGGTAACTTTGTGCAGAGCGATAGTCAGCAACTCATTATTTTGAAAACTGGTAAATAAGGGAAATATCCAAGCATCTATCTTGCCTTTCCTGTAGGAAATATTCCTCAAAGAAGGCAAATGACTGATAAAAGGGGGTCCTTTATATTTTACAAACCTTAATGAAATAATGTTCTGAGCAATGATCCTTAAAGGCTGTTTACATCACAAAAAGAGACAAGAAGATATTACATATTTCCTGATGGAAGTACACAATTTCATTTCTGAAGTGGTCTTCAAATACTGAAACCAGAACTTGATCAGATATTTGGATCAAACTACCAATGTACAGAAAATACAAGGTCAGAGTAACACACTAAACAATATCAGGAAAATCCAGACTGTAATGCTCTATAGGACAAATTAACCTGTTTTTTTTTCCTCCCCCAACAAAAACTTGCAAAGAAAAAAAAAATTAAGAGGGATGGAGGGGTAATCTAACAGATTAAAAGAGATTTAAGACTTATCAACCAGAGGCAATGTTTGAACCTTAGATTCCAATTCAAACTCTAAACAAAAGGCCACTGGAGAAATGTAAACACTGACAGGATATAAGAAGAAATCATAATATTAAAGGGAATTAATTTTTTTCTGTAAGAGTATGGTGGTGGTGGTGGTACAGTATTTATATCTAAAGAGTGAGGTCCCTAACTTTTAGAGATAAATGCTTACAGATTAAAAAACCAAGCATCAATATGTGATGATATAAGAGGGAGTGGGACTTCCTGAAAACAATCTATATTGTACATCTAAAAGGAGAATTATGGCTCATGCCTGTAATCCCAGCACTTTGGGAGGCTGAGGTGGGCAGATCACTTGAGTTCAGGAGTTCGAGAACAGCCTTGGCAACAAGGCAAAACCCTGTCTCTATAAAAAATGCAAAAATTAGCTTGGTGTGGCAACATGCACCTGTAGTCTCAGTCACTTGGGAGGCTGAGGTGGGAGGATGGCTTGAGCTCAGAAGACAGAGGTTGCAATGAGCCAAGATCTATACAGCACCACTGCATTGCAGCCTGGGTGACATAGTGAGACCCTTTCTCAAAAAACAAAAAACAAAAAAAAAAAAAAAAAAGGAAAAGAAAAAAAAAGGAGAATTATAGATACAAAAAGACTATGTAAAGTGTGGTGCTAATACAGAACTGAAAACATGTTAAATGTATACTCAAAGTCACTTTTAAGTCCTTAAAAGGAAGAGAGCACATAGCTATTTCAACTTTAAATACAAAGCATTTTACAATAATATATACGTGAAGAAAATAGTTTTAGCTTTAAATCTGATGGAAACAAAGAAAGTTTTTTTGTTTTTGTTTTTTAAAAAGAGTATCTTACTTTATAACCCAGGCTGGAGTGCATTGACGCAAGCATAGCTCACCGTAGCCTTGAAGTCCTGGGCTCAAGATTCTCCAGTTCTCAGCATCCCAAGTAGCTGGCATTACAGGCTCAAACCACCATGCCCAGCATAAAAGTTCTGTACTAGTATTTTTGACATGATATTAAAGAAATTAGAACAGCCACTTAGTGGTCAATGGCTGTCATATATATGTTTCTACTTGGAATTGGAACTAAGTATGAATAAGAGCCATTTCTCTTTTCATGCCCTTATGCTTGTAGTATTCTAACTTCTCACAGTTTCCTGGACATACAAGGTCCTTTTATACTCCTGTGCTTGCTCTTAACATTCTGACAGGTTTATTTTAGCATGACAAATTCCTACTCATTCTTTAAGACTCAACTAAATGTAATGCTTGTAGTAAAACTCTCCAACCATCCCAAAGTTAAACTGTCTAATATGTTGCAAACAGCACTGTGAAACTATCTTTTTTACAGTACTTATTTATACTGTAATTTATTTGTTTTTTGGGTCTGTGTCCCTCAGGACTGGGAGTGATTTTTGTATTTTTATCTTCTGGCCCATGCACCCTCCTAGAGGATGCTTAATAAATATTTGCAGACTAAAACTAATTAGCCATGCAGTAGTGAAAAGCTATGGCTTAAAAAAAATGGCATGCTCTAAGAAGCCCTGTTTAACCTGTCTTGTTCAGAAAAGACTAGCAAGAAAAAGGTAAATCATCAAATTATGTAACGCTGATCTATTAGCAAAATGGGAAACTGTCAGACATCTAGGTTCATTAACTCTTCCAGCAACTTTTCTTGAAGTAACCTAAACACTTCATCTAAAGCATTTATTCTTAAACTTCTCTATTTTTTATCTTTTTAGACATGAGGTCTCACCATGTTGCCCAAGCTAGACTCGAATTCCTAGGTTAAAATGATCCTCCTGCCTCAGCCCTCCTGGACACCTGGGGCTATAGGAGTGCAGCACTGCCACAAGCTTCATAAACTTTTTGAAAAGTTAACGAACACCTTTAGCACACTACCCATTCCATCAACTACTATTTATCATGAAAAAAACAAAAATATCTAGACAAATGGAGAGTAAAATTGGCATGCAGTGAAGAAAGTTTCAAATTAAATTACAAACATACACTAAAAAGAAAGAGATGGTCAAATTAAATGAAGGAAGGAAATAATGAGAAACAACCTAAAGGACAAATTTTTAAAGAATTTTTTGACAGATTTTATACTATGATCAAGTACACATATATAGGTCACATGTATGTAACTGAAAACAATATTTACCCTCACTAACATGGTGAACTATGATACATTTTTTTGTTGAAAAGAAAACAAACAAAACCTACTAAAATGATCCACAGTCCCACTATTGGGTTGAGAGTTAAAGTTTGATCATTGCTGTCCTATAGATACTTTGCATACTATTAATAATCCCTAGGCTACACAGGCAGCCATAATCATACAAAAAATCTGTACATGAAGTTTACAATAAAGTATATCTATATCACAAAAATATGAATAGCGAATATAGATTGTAAAAGCTATGGTAATTTCTATCAATTATGAAGAGTGAAATGGAATCTTTGATATCTAAAAAGTGAACGGTATCATGTCTATTGAGACAAATGCTGGCAGGGCTTAGTAGCTTACACTTGTAGTGCCAGCACTCTGGGAGGCCGAGGCCAGAGGGATCACTGGAGGTCAGGAGTTCGAGACAAGCCTGGCCAACAGGTGAAAAAAAGACAAAAATTAGCCAGGGATGGTGGCACATGCC
Source organism: Rhinopithecus bieti (assembly GCF_001698545.2). Classification (NCBI taxonomy): domain Eukaryota; kingdom Metazoa; phylum Chordata; class Mammalia; order Primates; family Cercopithecidae; genus Rhinopithecus; species Rhinopithecus bieti. Next base: position 227,399 of record NW_016807308.1, read on the forward strand.
TGTAATCCCAGCTACTTAAGAGGCTGAGGCAAAATAATTGCTTGAACCCAGGAGGCAGAGGTTGCAGTTAGCAGAGACAGCGCCACTGCACTCTAGCCTGAACAACAGAGCGAGACTCTGTCTCAAAAAAAATTAGTCCTAGACCTCTAAAAAAACGACTCAAGGCAAAGGGTCTTACCTGAGTACTATCAAAGAATTAAGACTTTCATTTTAACCAACATTCTTTTCAAGTTTTCCTTCAAGTCTAAGAAAGGTTTATTTCAAAAGTTCATCTTAAATAAACTGTAAGCTGGTATGGCTTTAAAAATAATTTTCATAGGTATACACCCCAAACTCAAATTCAAAGTCATTCTCTTTCTAGCACATTATTACTTCTAAGTTTCTACTATATAGAAATACTATAGCTGCCGCTAAGTTCAAGCCACTTAAAAAAAAATTTTTTTTAACAGCCAAATACATAATCAAATTCTTAATGGATTTTCTTTACTGAAAACAAATACTGAACCACATTCTCTACAACGTACCATTAAGCAATGAAATTCTTTCCATTACTTACATATAAATTTCTTAGTTTAGGTCCATATAATGGATCATAAATGTAAGAGTTACATTTAATTTTTTTGTTGAAAAGAAAAACAAAAAAAAACCTACTAAAGAGTTACATTTATGTAACTCTTACAGTTTTGCTAAAAGTTGGCGGTTCTAAAGGAAAATTTTCATGAACCATAGATGACAGAAACTTAAATATAAAAGCATTCCAAAACAAAGAATACTTTTATATATCAAATAAAATTGCCATTTACTTTTTACAAGACTGCCACAGACACATGAAGTTCTGTCCAGGTTTTCTCATTGGATCTCCAGGCTGACTGGATCCACTGAATGGAGAAGGCTGAGAACTGTTAGGCTGGCCCTGCACTTGTACAGCTGGTGAAGGTGGCATAGGAGTATTCTGTGAAAAAGAACAAATGCAGTGTTTATGACATGACACTGAAAATTTTCATATTTTATAGTATAGTCTTATAAATTTGATTACATTAAGTTATGCATTTCTACCATAAAATTTACATTTTATAATTTTGTTTATGATTACTTTTAAAAATCTTTAAGAAAATTATTTTCATAGAAATATTTAGAAAGTTTATTTTATTTAATATAAAACCACAACGGCGAGACCACATTGTTATTACCACTATTTGTAGGATGAAACAATACAATTGTAGATTTTTAGGATGAAACAATACAATTGTAGATTTAAATGAGAAATAAACATACTATAAATGTACCCACTGGATTTACTTATGTGAATTCTTCACAAGAACAGATCAACTGCAAATTACTACTTTTTTGTATGTTTCCGTTTAGATTTTCTAAAGAATATAATGTGAAACAATATGGTAAAAAGCAATGAAAATTTTATATAGCAAAAAATGATGTAACCATACGTATAAAATATGATGTTAACTAATTTGCAGTAAGCTGCTTAACAATTTTAGATTTTGAAGTTGCTCAATTATGTATTTTTTGTTATTTTTAGAGACAGGGTTGGTCTTGTTCTGTTGCCTAGGCGGGTTACAGAGGCATAATCATAGCTCACTATAATCTCAAATTACTGGCCTCAAGTCATCCTCCCCTTTTGGCCTCCCAAAGCGCTGGCATTACAGGTATGAGCTGCCACACCCAGCCCCCAGTCTAATTATATCTTTTGTCATTTATATAAGAATTCGAGGCTGGGCACGATGATTCATGCCTGTAATCCTAGCACTTTGGGAGGCCTGGCGGGGGGCGGGGGGGGAGGTGGGTCGATCACCTGAGGTCAGGCGTTCGAGACCAACCTGGCCAATATGGCGAAACCCCGTCTCTACTAAAAACAAAAATTAGCTAGGCGTAGTGGCAGGCATCTGTAATCCCAGCTACTTGGGAGGCTGAGGCAAGAGAATCACTTGAACCTGAGAGACAGAGGTTGCAGTGAGCTGAGATTGTTCCACTTCACTCCAGCCTGGGTGAAAGATGGAGACTCTGTCTCAAAAGAAAACATAATATATAATTGCAGGCATCAAGTCTTTTAAATATATCCTGTATTTTTTTTTCTTTTAGATCCCATCCCTTTCTCTTGGAAAAAACACTAATAATTACAATGTACCTTAAATTATATTTAGGCAATATATTTTCTTGAAATACCACAAACGGAAAAAGTAATGTTAAATTTCTTATAGAAATGGTGGTACATCATTTCTGAAGAACTGCTTAAAGGCAGTAAATTAAAACTCTGGGAAAACATTGAATAGAATTGTTCATTTATAAGGTAATGCAGTCGTGCATCACTTAATGATAGGAATATGTTTGAGAAGTGGGTCGTTAGGTGACCTATTTCACTGTTCTGTGAATGCCAGTGTACTTCCACAAACCTAGATGATATAGCCTATTACATACCTAGGCTATATGCAATACCCTATTGTTCCTAGGCTAAAAATCTGTATAGCATGTTATTGTACCGAATACTATAGGCAACTGTAGCACAATGGTTAAGTATTTGTGTATCAAAACATAGAAAAGGTACAGTGAAAATATGATATTATAATCTTATGAGACTATCATTGTATTATGTGGTCCATCCTTGACAGAAATGTCCTTAAGTAGCACATGACTGTACTGGGAATAGGTGGGAAAGCAGTAAGCTAAAATTGCTGAGAACTCAGATTAAAAGCCACAGTAATTTTCTTTAGAAAAAAAAACAGATAAATCACAAACATACAAGGCTACTATGACATACAAATGAAAGAAGAAAGAGAATAACATGTTGAAAGTCAAAGTTGTCAGAAACGGGAAGTCACAAGAACTTCTGAGTTCTAAACTCTGAGGGAAAAATCTACTTCAAGACTGACATTTCTATAATAGGTTCCCACTCTTAAGATTTTATAATGAAAAACATACGCATGCACCAAAAACATTTTAGGGCAGTACAGACATCACAAATAGGATGAGGACTTTCCAGCTTGACAGATCAGAACTCACACTTTCAATCTGATTTTTAACTAGCCATGTGATCTTGGGCTACCAACTTAACTTCTCTGATCCTCAGTTTTCTCATCTGTAAAGTGTAAGTAATGAAAACTAACTTATGAGATGATGGGAAGACTAGAGAAACTATAAATGAAAAGCCTAGCTTGAGAGTCTCAATAAATGGCAATAATAGGAAACCATATTTTGAAGGAAAGATGATCAGTTTAGTTTGGGAATAATGACAGATGAACCAACTAAAAATGTCAATCAATAGAAGTTAATGTTGGAAAAATAAATCTGAAAACCATTCACCTGCAAATTCTAAAAGCCATAGAATTTTGATGGTGAGAAAGTGGCATGGGAGGACGGGTTAAAGAGCAAGGAAAGTATAAGGGGAAAGTTTCTTTTTTTTTTTTAGACAGGGTTTTGCTCTGTCATCCAGGCTGGAGTACAATGGCGTGATCACAGTTCACTGCAGCCTTGAACACGTGGGCTCATGCAATCTTCCCACCTCAGCCTCCTGAGTGGCTGTATCTTCTATGGTTGACATAAATAGGATGGTGAAGAAACTGGGAAAGAGTATTCTAAAGAAGAGGTGAGAAGGAAAGACACTTTCAAAACCTTGTAAGGAACAAGAATTGTATTTACTCTGAATGTGATATAAAAGAGACACCTCTAGCTAGGCCAAGCATGGTGGCTCATGCCTATAATCCCAGCACTTTGGAAGGCCAAGGCAGAAGGATCACTTGAGCCCAGGAGTTTGAGACTAGCCTGGGCACATGGCAAAACCTTGGATCTACAGAAAATACAAAAATCAGGCAGGTGTGGTAGTGTGCACCTGTAGCACCAGCTACTCGGGAGGCTGAAGCAGGAGGATTGCTTAAGCTCAAGGGGCAGAGGTTACAGTGAGCCAAGAGGGAGCCACTGAGCTCCAGCCTAGGCAACACAGCAAGGGTCTGTATTTAAAAAGAGAGAGAGAGAGAGAGAGAGAGAGAGAGAGAGAGAGAGAGAGAGAGAGATGCATTTAGCTAAATGTGTCAGTCTTCAGAGAAGAGAATTAAGACAGTAACAGAAATCACTGGAAAAGAAGATTTTTGTGAATGTGGGCAATTCACTTCAACTCTTAAAAGTAGGAGTTTTGGCCAAGATAATATCAGAGACCCTTTCAGCTCTAACATTTCCTCATTTTCTTAAATTACCAAGTTTTTTCCTCTTATTAAGTATAAATTTAGATCATCAATACATCCCAACACTGCTTTATAAGAACACATTAAAATACAAACAAAAAAGTTATGTAATACTTTTCTTAGTTTTTATAATGTGCTACTGATCTACAAATCTGAGTGGCAGTACTCTTAGAAAAACATAAATGATACTCTTGTGGCTCTTGCTAAACTGTTCTTTTATGGATACAACTAAATGCTGCCCCCCTGAGGCTACCAATCTGTCTTCTGATGGGTTGAATAACTTTCTCAAGCTCTTTACCAGTAAGATACCAATATTCCATGTTACACAGTACCATTATTAGGAATGATTTACACTCTGAATTGAGGCGAGGCATATGTTAAATATCTTAAATACGTACATCCTTAAACTATTTTTATGTATAAGAATTTGGCATGTTATCAGATTATGAGATTAACAGATAATTAACAGATTATGTTCAACACGTATTTTGTATGATCCTGAAAAAAAAAAAAAGTCTTATGTTAAGCTTTTGTATCTAAGTTTCTTTCATTTTGTAAATTCTTTTTTATTTTTAATATGCCATTTAGCAAATATGTTTCCAACAGATACCAATTCATGAACAGTGGAACAGGGCAGGGCTTCTGGAAATATTCTATAAATTGTGCTTCAACTTGCAGGTATTACATTTGAAATAAGCAGTTACCAATAAAGAAATGTGCCTTGAAGTAGTTACAGTTTATTTTATATTTATATAAACTGCCCAGCTAAATACTAAATATAAAATCAATGAGCATATAATTTACTTTCACATAGATTCTTTTTACTTGTTGCTATTTTTTCTGTAATAAAATTAATATAGCTGATTAATGGAGGTTGGAAGAAACAAAACTGAAAAGAAAAATATGAATTATAATGGCATTAGAAAGGATTAATTGTTGCTCCTTCATGGCAGGGACACTTCCCTGTGCTCTTTCCAGCCCTGGGCATTCTGCAACTCTGGAAATCCCTTATCAGGGTGCAAGTACTTCCTTAACATCCCTAGATCCCTGAAATTGTAAAATAACAAGGTTTCTCCAAAAAAAAAATCACAATTAAAATCCTCTATTTTGTCCACTCCTTTAAGCTACCAATTCAAATAGTGAATAAAATGGTATTAAATCAAGGTCTAACATGCAACCTTAAAGAGTATATAAAGAAATTTAGCCGGGCATGGTGGCTTAAGCCTGTAATCCCAGCACTTTGGGAGGCCGAGGTGGGCAGATCATGAGGTCAGGAGTTTGAGACCAGTCTGATCAACATGGTGAAACCCAGTCTCTACTAAAAATACAAAAATTAGCCGTGCGTGGTGGCCTGTAATTTCAGTTACTCAGGAGGCTGAGGCAGGAGAATCACTTGAACCCGGGAGGCAGAGGTTGCAGTGAGCTGAGATCATGCCACTGCACTCCAGTCTAGGCAAACAGAGCGAGACTCCGTCTCCAAAAAAAAAAAAAAGAGTACATAAAGAAATGTAAGCCAGGCCTGGTGGTTCACACCCATAATCTCAGCACTTTGGGAGGCCAAGGCAAGGAGATCGCTCAAGTCTACTAGGAGTTTAAGACCAGCCTGGGCAACATAGGGAGATCCCAACTCTACAAAAATAAAACATAAAACAAATTAGCTGGGCATGGCAGTACGTGCCTGTGTTCCCAGCTACAGTCTTGGGAGGCTGAGGTGGAAGGATTACTTGAGCCAAGGAGGTCAAGGCTGCAGTGAGCTGTGACTGCACCACTGCACTCTAGCCTGTTCAACAGAGTGACACCCTGTCTTCCCCACCTAAAAAACAAAGAGATTAAAAGGATAGGAACAATAATGGATATGGCTATCTATTAATTAGCATGCTCTTCAGAAGGCCCAACAGCCTTCTCTTCAAAAGAAACTTATAATGCCATCTTGAACAGTTAATTTTTTTGTCTGTTAAAAATATTTAGCCCTAATAGGTACTTCATCTTCTATATAAAGATAAAGCATACCTTCCCCATTACTAACTGCCCATATATGTAGCAGGCACTGGGCTAAGTGCTATATATAGGAATGCTGTTTTTGTTATTCTCATTCTCACAGACATCATGTATGCTACATCTCTTTTCCTTGCAAAGTTTTAATTTCTAAAAGACAATCAATATCAGTTTTAGAAATAAAGAATATACTTATTTTAAATAAACTACATCCTTTGTGAGAATGTAAGAAAGTTTAACACAGATTTTTCAGATTAGGATAAAAATATATTGATTTTTTGGGCCTGAATTAACTACATATATGTCCAATGTGCTAAGTAAAGCATTTTAGCATTAATGCCCTAAAATTATCATTTAGTAGAACATCCTATAACACCACAGCTCAAATAATCAATGAGTTTTAGCAATAATGTGCTAAAATGATCATTTAATAGAACTAACATCCTCTACCACAACAGTTCAAATAATCAATATGTTAGATAAAAAAAGGCTTTCTAGAGGTTTATAGAGAAATCTTCTAGAATAGTGGAGAGAAGAAAGGTTAATGGGTTAAGAGCATGAGTTTTGGTTTCAGACACAACCCGGTCTCTGTCCTGGTACCACCTCACATTAATTGGTAATCTTGGGCAAGTTATTAGCCATCTTGAGTCCTCATCTTTATAATAATTTTTACCTAATAAGGTTGTATGAGGATTAAATGAGAAACTGTTTTAGTATAAAGTCCTCACTACATGTCCTTGTCTTAGCTAGTATTATTGCTCATTCTTTGTAACTGTGATATTACTGACTACAACCGCATTGGAAGATTAAGGATACAAAAAATGAGTGTTGATGAAACAATTCCATAGTGATGGAGGTGGAGTTTTTCTCTAATTTGGCTTGGTCTGTTATAACTATTTAGGATTGTAAAGGTCTCTAAGAGGAAAAACAGGCACATAATCAAGGTGAACTAGGAAATTATTAAATGTAAGAGAAAAAACCAACTATGGAATGTCTACTATACACTCCACATTGCACTAATTAAAAAATTGTGTTTAAGTGAAAAGCTCAACACGTGGAAGCTTGAATAAAAATGATACAGTATTTTCCATCAATAACTCAGGATTAATTATTGCCACGTACATAACATCCCTCAAAGCAGAAGTCTCCAACCTTTTTGGCACCAGGGACCAGTTTCATGAAGGACAATTTTTCCACAGACCAGGGAGTGAAGAGATGGTTTTGGGGTGATACAAGCGTATTACATTTATTAAGCACTTTATTTCTATTATTACACTGTAATATATAATGAAATAATTATACAACTTGCCATAATGTAGAATCATTGGGAGTCCTGAGCTTGTTTTCCTGCAACTTGACAGTCCCATCTGGGGGATGGGAGACAGTGACCGATCATCGGGCATTAGATTCTCCTAAGGAGCGTGCAACCTAGATCCTTCCCGTGCACAGTTCACCATAGGGCTTGTGCTCCTATGAGAATCTAATGCTGCCACTGATCTGACAGGAGACAGAGCTCAGGATATAACGCGAGTGATGGGGAGTGGCTGTAAGTAAATACAGATGAATCTTCACTGGCTCACCTGATGCTCACCTCTGGCTGTATGCCCAAGTTATTAATGGGCCATGGACTGGTACCTGTCCATGGCCCAGGGATTGGAGACCCCATCCTAAAGAATATACAACTTAGTCACTCTAAATTAGATCTAGACAATACAAATATATAAATTAAAATCTCATTATTCCCCAGAGCAGCACTGTCCAACTTTATCCTTCTTTTTTTTTTCTGAAATTAAATTTAAGAAGGCAACTTTATTCATTCATATGAAGAAAGATGCATATTAGTAGAATAACTGTTCTGAAGCAAGGGGCTCTTCCTTTTGTTTTTGTACTTTTCATTTGGCTATTGCCCACATCTGGTACTAATGCCAACAACAGCCATATAACTGCTGTCATTGCCGTAACCATACAGAAGAAGCCCAAGCCAGAACTGTGTCAGCAGAGGTGGCAGTAGTCATGGAAGGTTCTGGCTATGCAGGAATTAGGAAGAACTGAGTGAAAGAGAAGTGATCCAGGAAATAGGTTGTGACGACTGTTAAGAGAATCCATGATTTCAGTGGAAAGAGCATAAGAGATTGTCCTTAAAATCTTCATAACCTGATTGGATCCTCAATTTAGTAGTGCTGATTTTAGAAAATACTTGTATTTATTAAGGCATACAGAGATGGAATATTGGCATTAAAAAAGGAATAGCAGGAATATGACAGTAAAGCAAAGGAGTAAGAAATAGAAAAGAATATCAGAATATCTGAAACAAATTGAAATTACAATAATACTTTTTAACACTAAAGGAGACTGATGCAATACATAAATACAAAAAGAATATGACTGATAAAGTTATTACAAGATTCATCCTTATTACAAAAGTACTGTTAAAGAGGCAACAAAAACACACTCAGGTCAAAATCAAATACAGAAATCCCCATTTAGAATACTCTTAGGACCCCATTCCCCAACCCTTGTGCAGTAAACTCAAAAGGAGATTAAAATACATTTTTTTAAATTCTCCAAAAGATGTTAGATTAGCAACTGTTCTCTACCTTGGGCCTACAAAATTATTAATTTGGATCTATAACAAAATTGAAAGATTCTTTAAATCATGTGCTAAAATTGAAAACTAATATTACAAAACCAGAGAAAAAGAACAGGACAGGTTGGATACAAGTGAGCTGATACAGTAACTTTTCAAGATGAGACATGGAAAACAGTGCATTTCCCTCTAAAATCATATTTACAGATCAGAAATTTTATAAGAGAAATGTGATCATAGAATAACTTACCTGCGGGACCACATTCTGTACATATGTTGGTGGATGCTGTTGCTTTTGCTGAACAGCACTTTCTATTGCTACTTTAGCTACAGTGCTTGGATCTGCTCCCGCTGGCACAGCAACCATTGTTGCACTGCAGCCAGCATTGTTGGGGTCACTGATTGTAACAATTCTAACTCCTACTTTATTTGGAATTCCTGTGACTGTTTCCCTATCATTATCCTCTGCTGGCCTCTTTACAGTTTTGCATTCTGCTGTGCCATTTGTAGACCGAACGTCAGATGATAGGGCAGGAGAATGGGACACTTTTGATCCTGAGTCGGGAACTGCTATGATTTGATGCCCCTGTATAACAGAGGTTGTAGAATGTGGTGAGACAACTACACTTGGGCGTTGCTGAGGCACATCTGAATTCAAACTTGAAGCTAGAGGTCCATTAAGCAAATCAGTACCACTAAATTGCTGTGTTGCCACATTTGAAGTCTCCTGTATACTGCTCACAGATGATGAACCACCCAAAGTTAATACAGGTCCATTAGAAATTCTTTCTAGTTGATCACCTTTGGCAGTATCTTGCTGAGTGATATCTAAAGTCCCTTGTGGTTCCATTGGAGATATCTCACCATTTCCTACATGATTGGAAGTTTTATGATTTGGAATGTTTTTGCTTAAATGAGAACCATCTCCTTTATCAAAATCACAGATTCCATTAACTAGCGGTTTTTTCAAATCACTTTTCATATCTTGCATGTCTATTTGTTCTGAGTTCTGTTTTCCAGATGCTCCATTCTCACCTAATTCCAATGATGGCCCATTACTGATTAGTGAGCACTGATTAGTCTCACTTTGAATTTTCCCTGAGTTTGAAGGAGGTAGACTTGAGTCACTGTACTTTCTCCCATTTAAAAGACTTCCCACCTGCATTTCATTTTCCTTTGTATCCCCGTTGCTGGTGTTTGTGGCTCCTCGTCGGCAGGACGGATTCTCCATGACTTCAATTTTACGTTCATGAACATGTAAACCTGTTGCTTCCTTTGCTTCCTCCTCCTTTTGGCAAATTATTTTATCACCTTTGAATGGGGGAGTAGCAGTCGTATATGATGATTGTCCAGCAGGAGATGCTTGAGTAGCTGGAAGCGTTTGTACTGGAAGTCCAACTCCTGTCTGCGTTCCGCTCATGGTAATTCCTGCTGGAGCAATGAGCTGAGTTGTATTTCCCTGACTCACAGTTGCAGTTGCAAAACTCGTATTTGGCACAACTGTTATGGTTACCTGGTTGCCAGAAGTCCCTTGGAAAATGGTTGCTGGACTATTTGAGATCAGTGGGCCTGGCAATATTTGTAAGTTCGAAATGGGCACAGTTTGTACTCCCCCTGTGGGTGGCATTGCACTTGGGACCAACTGAACATTTTGCTGCCCAACCAATAGCTGCTGAGCTGGAGTTTGCCCCTGCACTCCAAAACCTGCGGCTTGGTTACTGGCCACCTGATAGACCACCTGAGGGCTAGGAGCTCTTGCATTATTAGGGGGAGGAATCTGTGGAGCTGGGAGAATAAGCTTACCACCTGGTGTTGAAGGACCACGTTTTGGAAGCAGAAGCTGTTTAATCAGACTCGACTCACCAGAAGCAGGCTGACCAACTCCTGCATTCGACTGCTGAGGTTGAACTTGCATCTGTACTTGTTGGGGCTGCTGAACTTGTACTTGTACCTGCTGTGGTGGGGGTGCTGGTGAATGTTGCTGCTGTTGCTGCCTTTTCACAGATAACATTTGACTGACAGTAGGAGGTGGTCCCTGTGATTGAGGGGTAGAAGAAGACGACATGGCAGTAGGGACTTGGTTATTAGTAGCTGGGACAGGTGATGGTGAAGAAGATGGAGTTATGTTAGGTTGTCCAGTTAGCTGAACTGTCTGACCAGCTGGAAGAGCTGCTGGATTAGCAAGAACAATTTGGTGAATGGCTGGTGCATAAGTTTGACCTTGTTGAGCTGGCTGGCTTACAATCACTACGCTTTGTTGGGTTGGCTGCTGTGGTTGTTGAATAGGCTGCTGTACCACTGTTGATGAAACTTGCTGAGAAGGGAGAGGTTTTGGTGCAATGTTCTGAAACCCTACCCTTGAGGGTTGTGGACTTGGGACACCAGCAATAGTAACCATTTGTCCTGCAGCTACCTGAAAATTCTGTACTGAAGTTGCTGAGACAATATTGGATGCAGAAGTTGTTACATACTGTGGGGGTGCTATGATAACAGTATCTTGTGACTGGCTACCAGCTGATGTCTGTTGAGATGAAGTTTGCACAGGTTGGGGTGATGTGGTGATTAACTGTTGACCCTGTGAAACTGTAGAAGTACATGCTGGTATGTTCTGTACTCTGCCAAATATATGACTCTGTGGGACAGCTTGTTGAATTACTGTAACAGGAGTGCCTGAAGGGATCTGTCCTGGTACCACTGTGTGTAATGGAGACTGTTGTGGAATTACAGATGGATGGTGAAGCAATGTCTGAGAATTCACAACTGTAACAGGTTGTGGCCCTGTACTATGATTCTGAACAACAGAACTCTGTGGAGGTCCTCCTCCAACAGCAATACTAACAGGAACTCCTGTCTGGGGTATGGAATTCTGGATAACTGTAGCCTTAACAACTTCACAAGGAATTGGAGCTTTATTTTGAATGACAGTCACTGGAGCATTCTGTTGCTGGTGGGTATGAACTGAAGGATTTGGTGGAATTCTCGAAACAGTTTGTGCCACAGTATGAACACCTTGTACAGGAAAAGACATTTGTGTTGCAGTCAAATTTGAAGATTGGTTGGTAACAGGAGTCCTCTGAAAATGGTTTCCTATGGTTTGTGATCCATGAGGGATTCCTGAAAATATGAAGAAAACGTCAAAATTCCAAATGAAATGACTGAAAAGCCCCAAGTAGGAATTATTTTACTTAAGAGAAAATAGTTTTAAGAAATTAACATTTAGGCCGGGCGCGGTGGCTCAAGCCTGTAATCCCAGCACTTTGGGAGGCCGAGACGGGTGGATCACGAGGTCAGGATATCGAGACCATCCTGGCTAACACGGTGAAACCCCGTCTCTACTAAAAA
>NW_016807308.1:239807-251022 GCF_001698545.2 Rhinopithecus bieti
AAAAAAAAAAAAAAAAAGAAATTAACATTTAACAATTTTGAATCATATCAATATGATAATAGACCAAGGAAGAAAATGCTACTGGAGAAACAAAAGTTATACATTTAGAAACAGAGAATATACATTTTTCATTCAGTTTTATTATTCAGTAATACTTTAAATTCAGAAAATTAATTCAGTAATACTTTAAAAAAATACAATAAAAATTAACACCTGCAGGTGAAGGAGCGGGAGATACATCAGGAACAGAATCAACACGAACAACAGAAGTAGAAACTGGTTGCTGCTGATAGTACATCTGAATGGGAAGTGGTATAGCCCTCCGTTTTACTCCTACCACATGAATATGTGCCTGCCCATTGTTACTGGAATCCTCCACTCTCTTCACTGTATGATTTGGAAAGACAGTTCTGTAAAGTACATACATAATCAGTAAGTTTTGATAACTATCACATTGACTTCTAACACTATGTTTATATGAACAACAGAAGTATGTTTACTGTCACTTATGTATGAACAGTATGACACATAAGTATATTCTGCAAGGATGGAAAGTAAAGAAATATAAAATATTAATCCTCCCATTTAAAAAGTCATTATTTATTAACAATGTCACCGGGTTTTAAATAATTTCACCCACATATAACTAATAAAAGATACCTATTTTTATGAACTTTGCAAAATATCAAAGTCTTTGTATTTGAAGATAATAATATTATATACTATTATTCAAGATTAAAAGATATAGTCATCATGTCTTTAACATGTAAAAGTAGGTAGGAAAAGAAAGTAAACTTAATTTCTTTGATAAATCTCATAATGTTCCAACACAAACACCAGGTGTGATTTCTGAAACCGCTTTTTATTTAAACCTCCACCACACTATAACCTATCCATATGAAATTTCTAGTAGTAGAAATATTTACAACTAGATATTTGGTATTTTCTTCAAAGAGCAAGAGATATTGTAAGTGATGTAAATGGACTTTATTTAAAGAACTACGGATCCTACCTAAGACATTTATAAAATCCAGTTGATGTTAGGATTCCACCACGAGCTAATTTACTGCAAGTTGAGAGGTATTCAGAATACATTTCTGCTCGAGAAACAGAACAATCTGGATTTACTTCAAAATGAGCATTTAGCCTAAAAGAGGAGAAAAATTAAGCATTATACAATATACTCTAGGAAAGTCCATATTTAAATATACTAAAGCCATGTGGAGGCAATGTATTAAAATTAATAATTATACCTACTAATCAAATTTCACTGACTCATACGTTAGTAGCAAAAATATATGCTAAATTTTGGATTAAATCAAGAGATTAACACACTTATTTCAGTAATAAAAATGTCACTGACAACAAATATAAAAACTATGTTCACAACCCAGTGAGAGCAGGGTTGGTCTGCTGACAACAAATGTTCTGTAAGAAATAGTTTTATTTAGTGAATATCTATTCAGGATCCTGTCTTGTAATAATCACAATATAAAATAAGTTCCCAGTTATGTGCTATTTGCATTGTAACTGAAGAAAACTGGGGGAAACTGAACTAAGGTTAAACTTTTCTTGGCTCTTGGATCAAATTCCTTCAGAAAAAACTTAGCCAAGCTTTTCAGCTACTTCCTAAAACAATGACACTTTCCATGCTGCATACTCCCATTTCCCCATTTCAAAACAGTTTTACTTTGTAATCCATTAACAACTAATTCAAACTTCATTTGTCTTTTTGTTAAAATGACCTTTACCTATAAATTGGGATTGGAGTCTAATTACCCTGATAGGCTCTTTCCATAACTCACTATGTATAAGAGGCCAAACTTAGCTTTTCTGAAAACTAAATCAAACAGTAATTATGATTTTTAAAAAAAAAAACTGTAAAATGATTCTCTTCCCCCTCTCCAAGAACTAGCAGAAACGTGCAACTGAGATTTGTAAGACCAAATCTATGCTTAACACACACACATTTTATAGTGGTTATGGTGTGTATTTTTTCCAACTTTCATAATCCTGTCTGTACTGAAATTTCAAAAGACTAAATATAAAACTTCATTTTGGTTGCAATGTAGAAGACAAACATTTCCAAATATTACTGGAAAAGATTCAAGGGGCCAATGTGTAAAACTATAGAAGGTGAGGAAAAAGCAAACAATTAGAGATATTTAAAACCATAAACCTGATTTAAGCAAAGTAGAAAAGTCCAGAGAAAACTGTCATAGGAACAAAGATATGTATTGAATGCACCAAAAATATGGAACAAAGAGTGACACGAGCATGAAATGGGAGACAAATAATGTTAGTGAATGGCAGAAAAGTGATCAAGAAAAGAAATTTTTAAAGTGATATATCATTGGAAAGTGACTGTGTACTTCAATCTGTTAATCTCCTAAAGAATTGAAGTCGAACTTCATACTAATGTTGAGGCAACTATCCATAACAAGTGAAATTTTTAAAACTCTACATTTGCTTTCTTTCAGAAAGTGGCGGACATACGATTATACAATCTTTTCAAGGAAATTATTATTGTCAAGCTGTTTATTTCTGTTCTATCATTTGATTAATGTCCCTTTACTAGTCACACGCCCAAAAAAAATTATTAATGAATAAGAAGTTTTGTTTTAGATGGAAGAGAGGAGACATTTTAAAACACCTGGTTTTATTTTCCTAAGGTCAGTCTAATTCAGTTTTAACAAAATGTTAATTTTAGAAGAACAAATTTTATAACCTGACAAACTGTACTTTCTACAAAGTGAAAGATAACTTTTTAACACAAATTTTACTCTGAAAAAAGTTAAATGGTGTAATTTAATGAAATTCTAGTCATACGATTTTAATTCTGAAAATTCTGATGAATATTTTTCTTTCAAATTATTCTAATATACAAGGGGATTTTAAAGTGTCCTTTCTTTGTGTAAATGATATTCTACTCTAACTAAAAAGGAATACAGAATAAAATATTCTCGATGTCTGTAGAATACATTTCCTTTTTTTCTTTGCTTTATTCTTTCCAAGGATAAATCCTTAATAGAAATAAACCACTTACCACTGACAAGCAAACTTCTCACTATCTATTTCCACTATTCCTGGAGGTGGAGCAACATGCTGCGCTACAACTGCTCTGGAAGCTAAAGAAAAAAATACATTAGCTACATCATTTCTTAAAACTTAGTCACTATATGCCATACTTATTTTATGGATGTTGAACCCATTAATACTCACAATGAATACCTTTTTAAAAGGTGTATAAACATATGAAAGTATACACATTTGAGAACAAACCTAATATATAATGGAGAACATATCATACCAGGCACTGTCTTAGAGGATTCATATGAACTATTTTGTTTAACCTCACAATCATTCAAATAATAACAATTAATATGGATGATTTAGTTAACATAATGTCTATTATTCCCATGGGCAAGACACTGAACTAAATACTTTACAATGTCTGCTTACTCAATCCTTCTGTGAGGTAGGTACAGATAAGAAAACTGAGACTCAAAGTGATTCAAAAAACTGGCCCAGGGTCATACAGTTCAACACATAAGTTGAGCATCTTTCAATTTAGCTATGGAAGCAGAATGCAGCAGAAATTATAGCTTCACTCCCTAATTTAAAAGATTAATAACTATAAGTGGCACATATAAAATTTTTGGAATACAGTGAACAAAAGCTGAACTAATTTAAAGTCCCATATTCAAAAAAGGATTTCCATAATTTTCTGGGGAGGAAAAAAAGAAGATATCTGTTGTAATAATAAATTTGAATTATACTTTTTTCCTGAAAGAGGCAACCTGGTTGTATGTACTAGCTATTAATCTTAAGACACATACTTTCTGAAGTTTCATTTATGATGTATTTTAAAAGTTTCAAGGTCAATGAATAAACTGAGTAAATCACCTACATATTTTCAACATTTGAAGAGATTTGTAGAAAAATGATGTCATGTTAAAATCTCTTCTTCTTCACTATGTTATACAAAGGAACTAATGAAAACATGAAAAATATAAAGTAAAAGTCATAAATTATAAGTCTGAATCATATATTTGTAAATTAATTATCCTTTTTTCACTATTCATTAGCATTACTTTGCAGGTTTTTAGAAAAACTGTTATGTGACATGGCAATGTAGTTTTAAACACAGATTATACACAATTTTTTTCAGATGGTATTTTAGCAAAGCTGCTCAGAACCCTCAAACGGAACAAATGCATTTTAAAATTATTGGAACTAGGCAAGCTCCATAGCACAGCCAAATCTGTGAATAATCTGAGGCAATCATAACCTTTGATGAATGCCCCATGCTTTGAGGTAATAGGTAATTGTAGCCACTTAATAAACATATACTGTGTATAAATCCATTTATATTTACATTATTTATTTTAATCTTTTAAGTCTAAGTTTAATTATCCCTATTTCACAGATCAGAAAACTAAAGCTCAGAGATTAAGTTCAGCCAGGAACACATGGTGGAGATAGTAGACCTGGGTATACTTGAAAGGACTTCTTTTAAAAGTGTTGGATTTGAATCCAGGTCTGTCACATTTCAGAGGCCATACTATTATATGCTCCTTGAGATAATGCAACAGTTAGAACAAAAATAATTTTTCCTGTTGGCAATCCTAGCTTATCTTTTCTTCTCCTTCTAACTCGACGATATTAATACCGAAAATACTTTCTAGGGTCTGAAACTATGTAGAAATCTTCCCTTTATCATTTCTACTATGAAAGAGTACACCCTACTCAGACTGAAATTTCCTGAATGAATTAGCAATCAATTTCACGAAACACTAGAAATCACATTAAAATCATGAGAAGCCTTTATAAACAATGTAGAAGGAAGAATAAAATTACAAATGGGAATTTAAACTGGAAACATAATTACTATAAAAAGTAGCTACAAACCGAGGAGCACTGCCCTCGGGATACCTGAAGACATTCCAAATGAAGGTGCATATACTTTGAATCAATTTCCAGATACTCAGCTTTCTTATGTATTCTTCCTAAAACTGCTTTGCATAAGAGTATCATCTCCTCTTTGATAATTGTTTTTCTCTCATTTTGGAATCAAATGACTTAATTCTCACCCATCTTTGATAGCCCTGCAGGATTATGCATTATGGTTAAATGCATAAATCTACAGCCAAAGAATTCCATCACTCACTAGCTAGCTGTGTAACTATGAGCAAAATAACTCTGTCTATACAATGGAGGAAAGTAACAGTACATTAACCTCACATGTTGCTATAAGGATTAGATTATGTGCAAGTCACTTAAAATAATGCCTAGCACAAAGTAAGCACTATATAAGCACTATATAAATGCTAGCTACTATTATTATTTATAGCGTAACAACATGTGGATCACTAAAGAGAGAATTCAAAACATTAGTGTCCATGAAGCCTCTTAACCA
The DNA here is from genome assembly GCF_001698545.2 of Rhinopithecus bieti. Classification (NCBI taxonomy): domain Eukaryota; kingdom Metazoa; phylum Chordata; class Mammalia; order Primates; family Cercopithecidae; genus Rhinopithecus; species Rhinopithecus bieti. Next base: position 245,227 of record NW_016807308.1, read on the forward strand.
AGGTATTATTGGTATAGCTTCCTGTCAATACCAGTATTTTACATATTACAGTTAAGGGCAAAGTTGGGCATTAGAAATTCAGTATTCTGGCCCTTTGATTTGTTCTAAATTCAGATATATTGTAGAGTAATGATAATTTTGCTTAATGCCCTTGCCTCCTCAACTACTGTCAAAGAATGCACTACTTCTTAGGCAGAATCCTGTGTAAACAAAGCACAGAAAATATTTTAAAGAAATATCAAAGGTGGGTCAGGCATGGTGGCTCATGCCTGTAATTCCAGCACTTTGGGAGGCCAAAGTGGGTGAACTGCTTGATCCCAGCAGTTTGAGACTACCTGGGCAACATAGTGAAACCCCATTCCTTACAAAAAATACAAAAATTAGCCAGACTTGGTGGCATGTACTTGTAGTCCCAACTACTCAGGAGCCTGAGGTAGGGGGATTGATTGAGCTCCCGGGGTCAAGGCTGCAGTGAGCCAGGTTCTGATCACGCCACTGCACTCCAGTCTGGGTGACAGAATGAGACCCCCCTTTTCAAAAAAAAAGTGGGGGTGAGGGGAGGGAGGGGATGGGAGGGGAGGGGGAGGAGGGAGGGAAGGGAAGGAGAAGGAGGAGCGGTAGAGGAGAGGAGAGGATAAAGGAAAGAAGTATGGAAGTTGGTGGTTTATTTCATTCAGATTACAAATCATGCCAAATTCAATGTAAATTCTGAAGGGAAAAGAAGGGGGTTCATACTAACATACTAACATACTTCTTGAATTTAAAACAAGTTGGACTTTTTCTAAAGTAACAAAAAGAGTTCTGATTAAACAAGAGACTTTTGTTAATAAAAACTTTATGTTTACTAGGTCACATGGCAGACATTTCTGAAAAATCAATTAAATCTGCAGTGTCAAGGTTTTCACAAAAATATATTGAAGAATACGGAAAAAGGCCGTAAAACATCAATATATTGTACTGGTCTTGAAATGAACAATATTTTCAGTTTTCCTCTAGTAATCCTAAAATACAGTCCCTGGACTGCAGCACAGCATCTCATGGGAACTTGATAAAATGAAAATCTGTGACCAGCCCTGGCAACATGGTGAAATTTCATCTTCTATAAAACAAAAATACACAAAATTAGCTGGGTGTGGTGTGTGGGCACCTGCCGTCCCAGTTCTCAGGAGGCTGGAGGTGGTGAGGATTAGCCTTGAGTCCAGGTGTTAGAAGTTTGCAGTGAGTGAGAGTAGCACCACTGCACTCCAGCCTGGACAACGAGTGAGATGCTGTCTTAAAAAAAAAAAAGAAAGAAAGAAAAAAAAACTCTCAGGTCCCACCTGATCCAGAAACTCAGGGATTGATAGCCAGATATCTTTGGTAGTCTTCAGATGATTTTGATGCACCTAAGGTTTGAGAACCACTGTGTTAAATTCTTTGAATTTTCAGGTTCGACAAGATGCTAAAACAGTAGCAAGTATAATTTATAGTCAGATAGCTTGTTAATATTCTTTGATATATTTTCCAGAACTTAAAAAAAAGGGCCTGTAATGACTGAGCAACAAAATATTCTTGGCAGTTCAGGTACTTGTAATTCTTTGATTTCACAAAATAAAGGGAACCAAGTTTTTGGAGATTGTAAAATATAAGTTTAATACTTTTTGGTAATTCTGAAGTTCAACTGAACTGTATAAATTCTATCTTCATCCTAGTTTAATGATGCAAACTAGATTTTTGATTTCATCTATAAGAAAGGGAAACAGGAATACTATTTGATGCTAACTCCCAGTTTCATTTAGCAGTAAGCAGTATTGAGGATATATTGGAATTAATAGATCCAGAGAATTAGAGGGGAGGTCCTATTATCTTATTAAGGAGATATACTTCAGTACTTTTTTGTTTAATATTTTTTTTTTTTTGAGACGATCTCGGTCTGTCACCAAAACTGGAGTTGCCAGTAGTGCGATCTCGGCTCACTGAATCCTCCGTTCCCAGGTTCAAGCGATTCCTGCATCGCCTACTGGGTAGCTGGGACTACTTACGGCGTGGCCATCATGCCCAGCCTGTAATTTTCTGTATTTTAGTACGAGAAGGGGGTTTCACCCATGTTGGCCAGGATGGTCTCAAGGTCTTACCTCATGATCGGCGCCGCCTTGGCCTCCAAAGTGCTGGGCGGATTACAGGTTATGAGCACTGAGTCCGGCCTTGTTTATAATTATTTATAAAATTTACAAAGTTTTACTATTTAGATATAACTATTTACTTACTAAAACCGCTGTAAGATAAAGATATATGTATGTGCATTATATGTGTGTGTGTCTGTGTGTCGTGTGTGGTATATGTGTGTGTGTGTGTGGTCCTAGTATATATTAATATCGCGGATATACTTTTTTTTTTTTGGAGATAGGGTCTTGTTCTATTGCCTAAAGTGGATGCAGTGACACATTCATAGCTCACTACAGCCTTTAACTCCCTGGGCCCAAGCTGGGACTACGGGTGTGCATCACCATGCTCTGCTAATTTTTTTCCTGATTTTGTAGAGATGGAATCTCACTATGTTGCCAGGCTGATCTCAAACTCCTGGCCTCCAGTGATCCTTCTGCCTCAGCCTCCCAAAGTGCTGGGATTACAGGTGTAAGCCACAGTGCCTGGCCAAATGAAATTTTTAAAATGTAGAGCTTTATAGAATAACAAGGAATTGAAAAACTTTAAAAATGTCTATTTTGTAGCTAAAAAGTATTGATAGGGTGATGAATAAAAAAGAATCTCAAACATAAAATGTATTATATTAGGATAAAACTCTGAGGATATTGGAATATGAGTTCAAGGTGAAAGAGGAATATTATAAAATTTCTGGTGTTAAAGAGTTTGTGCATTTTAAAAAATGAATGATGGTATCAAGATTCCACTGGATACAAAAAGCACTGTAATTACTTTCTTTTAAAAATGTAGTTTAATATACATCAAGACAATACATACTTTGCAACTATTTAAATTATGATAGAGATTTAGATGTTAATCTAAAAATGGGTAAAAGGTTACAAAAGTTTTCAGAGGGATTGAGGGAAGTGAGCAAAAAGTTTAAAGATGGTAATTCCATAAAAAAGCAGCATTAAACTATGTAGGCAAAAGCTAAACCACAAAGGATAACCAATCAATCAGGGAGAGCACAAGTAATAAAGTGCTCTTCAGCTGAAAATAAACTCTTTTCAATTCCCAGTGGTCTAGTCCCATCTCTATGAATGAATTACTACATAAATGAAAAAGCCACAAATTCTCAATGTTTAAATTCATTCATTTGCCAAATGAGGACCAAATTTTAGGTTGGGAAGTAGGTTCATTTGTTGAGGTCAAAAGAACTGTGAAGGTCAAAGGCTAACCAAGCAGCAAAAAATAATTTTCATCAAATCACCCTGAGTATTCACTGACATTTTATCAATTTCCTTAACACTGCCCTTTTATGTCCCTCAATTAATTTAATCTTCAGTTTCTTCTTTGATGGTAAAAAACATTCCCACCACCCACTTAAGTAGCAATACGAACTGTTTCATTTCTTTGTCAAGGTTGAGAAACAATATTCTGACCAAAGATTCCCCAATATGAATTGGCTGTTTAACATCTATTACCTGTAGTTGAAAGCTCATTGAATAGACTAGCAGTCAAATTTATCTATTTTTTTGGCTTCTGTTATTTGTCCACTTCTGTTTGGTGGATCCAAGTTAGTTGAGTGAACATATGACACAAATCTATACACTTCAGAAGGACATAATGGAAATCAATGAAATATGTGATACATATTACACACTTTGCATAGAGTACATAATTTTCATACTACAAGTTGGAGTAGAAGACAAACTGGGACCACGAATGAATGTGAGAACAGACAGCTAGAGATGATGAGAGTTCAATCTCAATCACAAGCACTGGCAGTTGAAAAGGCCAGGTATTTAGGAAGATTCAACAAGATCTGGTGAGTGGGATAATGAAATTTTTGGTTTGGGGCTAGCGAGGGAGGATGAGAAAGATCTAAATACATTTCTAGCTGAAAGGAAAAAGTGAGGAAAGAAAGAGATTTAAGATATGGGAACATGAAGATGGGAAAGACTGATATTCAGGGTAAGTTTCAAAAGAAATTAGCATCTCTTTCTGAAACAAGCGGAAGCTAAAGGAAAATGAGTCCAGATGCTAATAAGTTTGTAACTGAAGGAGTAAGAAGTTGAAGAAATTCATTCTACACAGCCTCTATATTAATTGCAAAGTGAGAATTAAGATCAATTGAGAAAATGAGCATCCTCCATTCAAAAAATACAAAGAAGGAGAAGAGTCTTGGGGACGGCAGGAGGTGAGATGATAGGAAATGGAAGGGTAGGTGAGATGAAAGATGTATTTTTAGGATAAACCAAGGCAGAGAAAGCACTTTTAAAAAAAGGCTAAGGGTGGTAAAATATAAAAAATGATGACTCACAATGAGCCAGAGAAAAGGATTTCAACGACTTAACAGAAGTCTGGTTATTAGACATATCTGTACTATAATTACAGTTGAGCTAAACAGAATTGAGCTAAGAGACACTAGGAAAGGTGTGTAAATGCAGGTATACATGCTTGTAAGTGTGTGTATACATATGTGGATGTGTCTTCTCCTAGGCTATTGATTCTATGGTGTTGGTTCCAATATTTAGGGATGTTAGGAGTATTATACTTATGTATCCTGATGAGCACCTGAGAAAATTATAAGGTAATAAATATATGAATAATCTATTCCTGGCATGTCAATTTCTCATGACCAAAATCACAAATAATATGCCTATTGGGGCACTTACAGCTATCATAATTGTGAATATCTAATCCACCACATTACTCTAAATCCTGCCCAACTTAATTTTCCTATTATACTATTCTTCCTATGAGCTCACCTTGATCCTGCTACTCCTGGAATGTATAATATCTAAGAAATTAAGTACATACCCAAATTCCACTTTGGCCTACTCTACTGTAAAATATCAGTTGTCTACACTGCACATTGAAATTTATTCTTAGGATCAAATCTTATACACTCATAACCACACTGAAAAGAGTATGTAAAAACACTAACCTGGGGCAGATGCTACATGGGTCTGGGTTTGGACTTGCTCTATAGCTTGTGGCCTAATTTCAGATAACATTTGATGACTGGAACTTGGGTGTTCAACGAGTTTTACCGCAGCTAGTGCATCAGGACCAAACATCTGAATATCCATAGAAACCAGACACACTAACATGTCTAAAATAAATAAAAAGCAATAGTTATTACTTAATAATATTATAAACGAATGCCATCACTGGTGAAAACATGTTGTACAGAATACTTACAAATGTGAATAAATAGTAGTCCATGAATCACAGTACATCAGAATTACCTGTGCATCTTTTAAAAAAAAGATTTTTAGGCTGGGTGTGGTGGCTCACACCTGTAATCCCAGCACTTTGGGAGGCCGAAGCGGGCAGATCATGAGATCAGGAGATCGAGACCATCCTGGCTAACGTGGTGAAACCCCGTCTCTACTAAAAATACAAAAAAAAAATTAGCTGGGCATGGTGGCAGGTGCCCGTAATCCCAGCTACTCGGGAAGCTGAGGCAGGAGAATGGTGTCAACCCAGGAGGCAGGGCTTGCAGTGAGTCAAGATTACACCACTGCACTCCAGCCTGGATGACAGACAAAAAAATAAATAAATAAAAGATTTTTAGGCTCAATCTCTAAAGACAGATTTAATAGCTCTGGAGTGGGAGCTGGATCTGGATACCTATATCTATATCTATATCTATATATATATATATAT
>NW_016807308.1:251108-273802 GCF_001698545.2 Rhinopithecus bieti
GATACCTATATCTATATCTATATCTATATATATATATATATATTTTTTTTTTTTTTCTGAGAAAGGGTCTTGTTTTGTCACCCAGGCTGGAGTGCTGGCACGATCACAGCTCACCGCAGCCTCAACCTCCCAGGCTCAAGCGATCCTCCCACATCAGCCTCCCAAGCAGCTGGGAACTACAGGCATGTACCACTACATCCAGCTAATTTTATTTATTTTTCGTACAGACGAGATCTCACTATGTTGCCCAGGGTAATCTTGAACTGGGCTCAGGCGATTTTCCTGCCTTGGCCTCCCAAAGTGCTGGGATTACAGTTGTGAGCCACCATGCCCAGCAGTGGGTATCTATATACTTGGAAAGATTCTCAAGTGATTCTGATGTATAGCCAGATTTAAGAACCACTGATATGAAAAATGACATATTAACTTCTCAATAATAAGTTTTCAAGCTGATTCTTTATTAACTGTGATTTTAATATTTATTACACCTGAGACAGATATCATTTTAATCATCAAGTAAAACATTAATATAGCACGTGTTAGTATTTAAAACTGATATTTAGAACTGATAGCTCTTACGGAGGTGAGTTCATTGATTTTTAAAGATTGCAGAACCACCAGCAACTTCTAGGAACAGAAGGAAACCTGTTTCACTCAGCTTTAGTTGTTTAATAGTAGTAGCTGGCCATATGAAACAGAAAGACCTGCTCTCAGATAACTTAGATACAGCAGTTTTGTCCATTTCAAATTTAATACATAATAACAGAAATTAAGAGAAGAAATAGGAATTACTGATAGCCATGTAATCCTGGTCTCTAAATTATAGATGTTTCTTGCTCATGTAAAACAGGCAGAAAGAATAATGGAAACAAGTATGCCTGAGGAGGTGATGACTCTTCAAAATAAAATACTAAACCCCACATATAAATTAAGGGTTTTGTACAGTATCATATTAAACATTTTTCCTCAATAAAGAAAATAATTTGTTTTTTGGTCCAATCTTACCTATGCTCTTTTCCACTTTTGCAATTTTTGTGCAAGCAACATCTCCCATTTCCGTGAGCATGTATAGCACCTCGAGTGTTGAGATTACAAGCAGCACATCAGGTAAAGTGAGATGACAAATGATCTCTCTATAGGAATCCTGATCCACATATTCACAAATTAAAACACCATTATCTTCTGCCTTGCAAAGATTTCCCAAAATTTCCATGCCTGAAAAACATAAATGTGTATTATTAAGAAATGATACAGTTTGTTTACTTTAGAAAGTAAATACTACAGTGAAAACTCACCTCTCATCTTTAAAAATCTATCTCTTGACATTAGACATTTTGTAACAGTATGAAACATCAGATGAGTAGTTTTGAAATCAACAGGGTCCAATAAAAGCTGGAAAAAGAAACAACACTACTATTGAGCTATGCTTCTTCCAGAGTTGTATATTTCAAATTTAACAAAAATTTTTAAAAAACCAGGATAATGTTGCATAACGTTAAAAAATGTAATTATTGTAAAAATAGCCATCACTGAATTTAAAGCATCATTTCAAATAGTTTTTTCCGTAAGTGTGTGATACTGCTACATCACCATTTTTAGCAATTAATACATGTAAGCATTTAATAGTCTATAAATACGGCAACTAAAAAATGCCTCATCCTAAAATTGTAACATACATGCTGCTAACTATAAAAACTAGTTTAAGGTACAGTCACATGCTTACCTCAGCTGCAATATTTCCTAATGTGTCAAGGCCTAATTGCCTTAAAGAAATAAAATGACTATGTGCAGAAAGTAATAGGAAACGAAGACAGGTACGATTAGCTGCCAAGAGCTTAACATTGCCCTCCTCAAAGGAAAGATTTCGCAAAATCACTGCAATCTGAAGTACCCGCTGTCCTTCAATATCGTTAATGCCCAGCTTTCGAGGTGGATGAAATAAAGACTCCCAAATCCATTCTCCTGATGTACCTTCTATAACAGAAAATACATATTTCACTTAAATTAATATTTCATTTATTATTAATACTTCAAAGGTTTTGAAAAAATTTGCTTTCACTAACTTACCATGAGACTTGTTTCTGTCAGAAATGAGGTCACGAACTTCATTATCATCAACGATGTCTTTCCAAAACTGTAATGAGAAGTTATTTAATTCTCCATGATTTGAAACAACTATTCCATTGCTTTAGAAATAGTCACACATAGGCTGGGTATGGTGGCTCATGCCTGTAAATCCCAGCACTTTAAGAGGCTAAGATGGCAGGATCACTTGAAGCTGGGAGTTCAAGACCTGCCTGGGCAGCAAAGGGACACCCCATCTCTACAAAATAGAAAATTTAAAACATTAGCCAGGAGTGGTGGCATGTACCAGAAGTCCCCACTACTTGGGAGGCTGTGGCCTCAAATTCCACTTGAGGCCTGGAATTGAAAGCTGCAGTGAGCTGTGATTGTGCCACTGCACTCCAGCCTGGGCAAAACAGTGAGACCCTATCTGAAAATGAAATTTTAAAATAAGTTTTCAAAATAGTCACACAATATGAAAATAATGTTTCTACTTATTTTAGTTCATGTGGATATTGCTACATTCTAGGGAATTAATTCTTTGATGTAAATATTTTATTGTCTATAGTTTCAGATACTTATGTAAAAGGCATCTTTTATCTTTAGGGTTTTTTAACCTAGAGCCACAAACGACTAAAGGGACTGTGAAAGAAATCAGAAAACCTGTGAACTTGGATGGGGGAAAAATGACATCTCTATGTACATTAAACACTACTGGAAATTTGACATCTCTTTTTTTTTTTTTTTTTGGATGGAGTTTCGCTCTTGTCGCCCAGGCTGGAGTGCAATGGCGCGATCTAGGCTCACTGCAACCTCCACCTCCCAGATTCAAGTGATTCTCCTACCTCAGCCTCCCGAGTAGTTGGAATTATAGGCATGTGCCACTATGCCCAGCTAATTTTTGTATTTTTAGTAGAGACGGAGTTTCACCATGTTGGCCAGGATGGTCTCAATCTCTTGACCTCGTGATCTGCCCACCTCAGCCTCCCAAAGTGCTAGGATTACAGGCGTGAGCCACTGCGCCCAACCCTTTTTTTTTTTTCTTTAGCGGTATCTCACTGTGTCGCCCAAGCTGGAGTGCAATGGCACAATCTCAGCTCACTGCAACTGTGACCTCTGCGTCCCACGTTCAAGTGATTCTCCTGCCTCAGCCTCCTGAGTAGCTGGAATACAGGTGCTCACCACCACACCAGGCTAATTTTTGTCTTTTTAGTAGAGACAGGGTTTCACCATGTTTGCCAGACTGGTCTTGAACTCCTGACCTCGTGATCCACCTGCCTCGGCCTCCCAAAGTGCTGGCATTACAGGCATGAGCCATCACGCCCGGCCTGGGAATTTGACATTTCTTTAGAATTTCTTCAACTCTGAATATTAAGAAATTAACAATAGCAATATTAGCAGTATTCGTGACATTATGTGTATATTTCAAAACAACTGGGTTTTTTTTGGAATCAAAGTTCTTAGGCATTTAAAACCATTAGTTGGAAAAAGGCTTACTGGCTTCATGTCATCATCAAAGAAATCCATTGCACAAAAAATCCATGACAAACAATCTTTGGTAGCAATAAAAAAGAATTAGGCACATTTTTTTTTAAAGACAATGTTCAATCACCAAGAAAAAAGGTCCACAAAAATTCAGATATTAAAGATATCAGACACAGAACTTAAAATGACAATGAATAGTAAGTTCAAAGAAATAAAAAACTAAAATTTTGGCAAAGGAATGAAAACCGTATGAAAGAACTAAAAATAAATTCTACAATTGAAAAACATAACTAAATTTAAGAATTCTGTGGATATGTTTAAGAAGCGATTAGATACAACCCAAGAGTAAATTTATGAGCAAGAAGAAAGGGCAAGTAAATAAGTTTGAAGTATAAAGAGACAAAAGGATGAAGAGAAAAAAAGTGTAGGAGACATAAGCACACAGTGAAAAGTTCTGACATACAAATAATTGGAGTTCCTGAAGAAGAGAAAGAATGGGCAGACAGAATATGTGAAGACTTAAGGGCAGAAAATATTCTAAAATAACTGAAAGATGTTGACCTACATATTTCAGAAGCACTACAAACTCTAAGAAAGATTAAAAAAAAAAAAAGGTATGGAAACATCATCATAAAACTCCTGAAGAATGAAGAGAAAAATCACAATATGATATTTTCAAAATGATGGAAGAAAATATCTGCCAACATATAATTTTTTTTTTTCTTTTCGTTGAGACAGAGTCTCACTCTGTCACCCAGGCTGGAGTGCACTGGTGTGAGCTCAGCTCACTGCAACCTTTGCCTCCCAGGTTCAAGCGATTATCCTGCCTCAGCCTCCCAAGTAGCTGGGATTACAGGTGTGTGCCACCACGCCCAACTAATTTTTGTACTTTCAGGAGAGATGGGGTTTCACCATGTTGGTCAGGCTGGTTGTGAAGTCCTGACCTCATGTGATTCGCCAATCTCGGCCTCCCAAAGTGCTGGGATTACATGGAATTACAGGCGTGAGCCACCACACCCAACCTGCCAACATAGAATTTTTAAAGTGAAACTGTTCCTCAAGAATGAAGGTGACATAAAAACATTTTCTGACAAATAAAACAAAAAAGCTCATTATCTACAATCTAAGGAAGAATAAATGATAAAGGTAACTGTGGTTAAGCCAAATTAAAACACTTTCAAAAAGTCATGGGGTAAAAAAAAAAATACATGTAAATTTAAAATTTAGAAAAATACTTTCAAGTGACTATTTCTTTAGGCCATATGGAGTAGTCATCCTACCAAAACCCATCATGTATGAAAAAATTGTTTTCAGAGATTGGAAAAAAGGTAATGCAAGATTGTAATCACTGAACAAGAGAAACAAATGCAGTTATTCCAATGATTGACTGATATTTTTACTTGGACATTAATTCTAGACTAAAGCATAGGGAAGAGAAACCCAAGATATCAGAGTGATTGCTAAGCTGAAAACACTGAACAGAGCACAGCAAAGCTAAGGAGGCTAGAATATGAAAGCAAATTTTCAATAAGGGAAGAGTTATGCAGAGAAAGAGTCCCATGAGTCTACATACATATACGTTGAGTTCACTGCTAAGTACTAAGTTACACAGATGTATGTTCAAGCTCCACAATGCTAGGCAAAAAACTGGAGAGAACAATTGTAAGACACTGTAATTAAACAATTCCTAGAATAGAGAAAACTCACATACACCTAGCTCATTCAGGAGAAATTCCCAAAATGTCATACCTAAGTAGAAGGAATAAACAAGCCCTAGAGTAAAGGCTAATCTACATATGTCATAACACAGCTTTAAAACAACCCTACTATGATAATCCATATATGAATTAACAGCCTGCTAAAACAAAGTTCAACATTCTGGAAAAACGCCAAAGTTCAGACACTCAACAATGTCACACTCACACAACCTTCACATCTAATAAAAAATTACCACACCTACAAAGAAATGAGGAAACATGACCCATAACCAAGACAAAAATCAGTTTTAAGAAAAATAAGATACTGAAATAACAAAGATAACAAGAAAACTAACAATGACATTTAAAAACTATTAAGTATGTTCAATGATATAAAAAATATGAACATAATTAACAAATAAACAGATAAGACAATCAAATAAAATTTCTTGAACTGGAAAATGTAATACAGATACTCCTTGACTTATGATGGGATTATGTCCCAATAAATCTACAGTAAGTCTAAAACATCATAAGGTGAAAATGCATTTAACACCCTCAATAAACCCACAGTAAAGTCAAGAAACTGTAAGTTTATTGTAACTTGGGAATCATCTGTATCTGCAAATAAAGAAAATACACAAGATTTGCTTAACTAGAAAAGATGAATGCATAACAATAGAAAATATCCACAATTAAGTACACAGAAAACAAAAGAGGTCTAAAAATAATGAAAAGTGCTTTAGTGACCTGTGGAACACCACCATGATCTAATACACATATTCAGTCATCCCTCAGTATCTGTGGGGACTGGTTCCAGGACTCTCCAAAGGTATCACATTTTCCAGATGCTCAAGTTCCTCATATAAAATGGTGTAGCAGTATAGTATTTGCATACAACCTACAAACATCCTCCTGTATACTTTAAATACAGTATACCTAATACAGTGTAATGTGACGTAAATAGTTGTTATACTGTCGTCTCTTAACTTTTATTTTATTACTTTTACTTTTTTAAATTGCTTTATCCCCCAAATATTTTCAATCTGTGATTGGTTACATCTATGGATGCAGAATCCATGGATTCAGAAGCCAGATTGTAAATGTAGTACCAGGAAAAGAAGAGGGGTCTGGGTGTGGTGGTGGATGCCTATAGTCCCAGCTACTTGGCAGGCTGAGGCAGGAGGATCGCTTGAGCCCACGTGTTCAAGGTTGCAATGAGCTATGATTGTACCACTGCACTCCAGCCTAGGCAGCGAAGCAAGACCCTGTCTCTAAAACAAACAAACAAAAAAAAAAACCAGAGGGGAAAGAAAAATATTTGAAGAAATGATTGTGAAAAACTCTCCAAACTTTATGTAAGATACCAAACCTGGATCCAAGAAACTAAATTAACCCCAAGTAAAATAAGCAATGAAAACTGCAAGGCATATCATAACGAAATTAAACATCAGTAATAAAGAGAACATATTAAAAGCAGTGAGAGACTACAACACTTATACAAGAGCAATAAGAACAAAGTTGATTTCTTATCGATAACAATGCTATCTTTAAAGTGCTCAGGCAAAACCCTAAAACCTACAGTTTTAAAACCATCACAGGCCGGGCGCGGTGGCTCAAGCCTGTAATCCCAGCACTTTGGGAGGCCGAGACGGGCGGATCACGAGGTCAGGAGATCGAGACCATCCTGGCTAACACGGTGAAACCCCGTCTCTACTAAAAAAAAAAATACAAAACTAGCCGGGCGAGGTGGCGGGCGCCTGTAGTCCCAGCTACTCGGGAGGCTGAGGCAGGAGAATGGCGTAAACCCGGGAGGCGGAGCATGCAGTGAGCTGAGATCTGGCCACTGCACTCCAGACCGGGCGACAGAGCGAGACTCCGCCTCAAAAAAAAAAAAAAAAAAAAAACCATCACAAATATCCTTGACACATGAAGGCAAAATAAAATTTTTAGATAAATAAAAGTTGAGAGCCTAAACTTAACTACATCATTAATTTCCTAAAGCGTAAATGGGCTTAATGCACTGACTTAAAGGCAGACATTGCAGAAAAGGCAGACTGTGGGGAGAAGGAAAACAAGCGCTAACTGTATGTTGTCTATAAGAAACACTATGTATAAAAACACAGATAAAAACTATAAAGATGGGAAAATATATTATGACAACAGAATAAGAAAGCTGTTGCTAAGTTTCATACATAATGTTTTTGAGAAGTTAATTCATCAGGAAAATACAACAACTGTAAATGTGTATGCAACTAACAAGAGAAGTTCAAAACACATAAGGTAAAAACTGACAGAACTGAAAGGATGTATAAACATTCATAATTACAGTTGATGATTTCAACACTCACACCTCAGGAAATTGTAGAACAACTGAACTCATGGAGATGGAGAGTAGAATGATGGTTACCAGAGGCTGGGGCCAAGTGGGAATGATTAATAGGTACAAAAACATAGCTGGACAGAATGAATAAGATTTAGTATCTGATAGCAAAACAGGGTGACTACAATAATTTATGGGATGTTTAAAAATAACTAAAAATGTGGCCGGGCGTGGTGGCTCAAGCCTGTAATCCCAGCACTTTGGGAGGCCGAGACAGGCGGATCACGAGGTCAGGAGATCGAGACCATCCTGGCTAACACAGTGAAACTCCATCTCTACTAAAAAATACAAAAAATTAGCCGGGCGAGGTGGCGGGCACCTGTAGTCCCAGCTACTCAGGAGGCTGAGGCAGAAGAATGGCGTGAACCCGGGAGGCGGAGCTTGCAGTGAGCCGAGATTGCGCCACTGCACTCCAGCCTGGGTGACAGAGTGAGACTCCGTCTCAAAATAAATAAATAAATAAATAAATAAATAAATAAATATGTATAAGTGGAATGTTTATAGCACAAAGAAATGATGTTTGAGATGATAAATACCCTATTTACCCTGATGTGATTATTACACATTGTATACCTGCTTCAAAATATCTCATATATCCCTAAATATATGCACCTACCACATATCCATAAAAATTAAAAACTTAAATAACCCATGTATCAAAGAGGAAATCAACAAGTTAGAAAAAGTGCAGCATAAAAAAAGATATATGAAACGCAGAAATTAATGGGGAAAAAACACATACATACAACTGCAGGAAAACATCTAATCTTCCTCAATTGTATTTGTGTCTTCTTCAAGTCTTTTTTTTTTTTTTTTTTTTTTTGACACAGTCTCCTTCTGTCACCCAGGCTGGAGTGCAGTGGCATGATCGCGGCTCACTGCAACCTCTGCCTCCTGGGCTCAAGCGATTCTCCTGCCTCAGCATCCTGATTAGCTGGGATTGCAGGTGACCGCCACAACACCCAGCTAATTTTTTGTATTTTTAGTAGAGATGGGCTTTTGCCATGTTGGCCAGGCTGGTCTCAAACTCCTGACTTTAAGTGATCCACCCGCCTTGGCCTCCCAAGTCAAAGTGCTGGGATTATAGGCGTGAGCCACTGTGCCCAGCCATTTACGTTTTCTTGATTTCATGTGATTAATGATTATACTGATAACCTCCATTCCCCATTGTGACTGCATATTTATTTAAACACTTTGTGCAATTTACACTTTCATCACCAATTTTCTGGAGTTAAGAAAAACTATATAATTCTATAACCAAATGGTCTGGCTCTTAATGCAGTGTAGTGAGGGCAGAATATAGGACCTTGGGTCACTTTATGAAGTGGGGAATCAGGAATGCAGCTCTGTATCATGGTGAAAACTTTGAAGAGCTAATACCTTCAAAGAAAAGGAGGCAAAAGGGCTTGACTGTCTCTACCGCAGTTTTGAGTTAAAAATAACGCCCCAAATTTTGTACCACTGGCCTACTCCCCAATCTCCATTGAGTTGGTTTTAGTAACTACTCGAGTCACCGGAAAATCAATGAATAAATTAATATAGTCATTCTAAACCAGTATTTCTCTGTAGATGACTGGCAATTGCAATAGAGTAGTGGAAGAAAAAACTTTCAATCCAATCTTGACAAAAACCCTACAAAAACAGGTCTGCTGAAATTCGTAAACCAACATTATAAAACAGAAGGGAATATTCCACCATGGAATAAGTAAAATTAGTCACAACAGCTTTAGATATCAGAATAATCAAGTGTATTTAATTTTTAATTTGTGTATTATATATTGTTTCTATATTATATTTAATTTACATAATTCAAATTAATTTATTAAAATATTTTAAAATCTTCAAAATTATTAAAAACATAAAAAAGAAGATCAAAGGGGAAAATCTAAAATAGGACAGAGAGAATTTCTAGAAATTAAAACATGATCACTAAAATAGAAATTTAACAAATAGGTCAAGTAGCATATTAGACACAGCTGAAAATGATTAAGGAACAAGCCCAAGGAAAATACCCAAAATGCTGCTCAGAATTAACAGAAGGTCAGAAATTGACAAAAAAAAAAAGAAGAAGGATAACCTAGCAAAAAAGGCAGAAAACAATAGAATGACAATAATACAAGAAAAATATAACTTATAATCTACAATTCTATAAGTGGAAGATGGACAAAAATAAAGACAATTATAAAACAGAATTTTATCAATAAAATATCTTCATTGAAAGATCTAGCTAAGGATGTGTTATACTGTGAAAAAAGCACATACTCAGAAGGGAGATGAAATATGCAAGAAAAAATGAGGACAGAAAAATAAGATTAAAAGATCTGCTTTCTGGGGTTTTAAATTGCATAGAGGTATAAAACAAAATAACATTTTAACAATGAGCTACACACAAAAGAGGAAAATAAATATTTTCTCTAATTAGAAAACACAAATTTTACTGAAATTTAGTAGGAAGAATTTGAATTTCTTGACTAAAATCTGGTACTTTCAAGCCCTAATGGGGCAAATAAACCAATGAAAAGAATCTAGAAAAGATCCATACACATATGATTGGTGGATTTATGACAATGGTGATACTGCAACACAGTTTTTAAAACAAATACTGTAGGTTCAACTGGGTATCCATATGAGGAAAAAAAACAAATCTTTACTCCTAGCTTACACCACATACACAAAAACACCATCAAAATTATAGATCTAAGTGTGAAAAGAAAACAGAAAAAAAAAATACTCTGTTTTGACCTCATGGTCAAAACAAAATTTGTAACTAGAACTAAAAAATGGCTAACTTCAATAAAAAAAATTGATGTCAAACTACATTAAAATTAAGTATGTACGTTCATCAAAAGATACCATTCAAGAATGAAAAGGCAAGCTAGAATATATTTCCAACATCTTAAAAAGAACTTTTATCCAAAATATAGAAAAAAACTTTTACAAATCAAAGATAATTATTTTAAAATGGACAAAATACAGGCACTGCCTAAAAGAAGGTATCAAAATTGCCAAAGGTATTCCAGTTCTCATCAATCAAGAAAAAATGGAAATTAAAACCAAGCTACAGTAACAATATATACCCATTGTAACAGTTAAAATGAAAGAGACTGACAAAACCAAATACTGTCAACAATGAGGAACTGGAACTGACATACTACTGTTGAGAAGGTAAAACTGTACAACCACTTCGAAAACATGTTTGGTAGTATCTACCAAAGCTGAATACAGATATGCATGCCCTATAACCTAGCAATTAACACTCCTAGGTCAACTACCCAACAAAAATGCATGCACATATTTACCAAAATACATATATAAAACCCTTCATAGCAAAATTATTTGTGTCCAACCTGGAAATAACTAAATCTTTATTGCTTTTTACAGTAGAAAAGACAAATTGCTGCACATTCATGCAATGTAACATTATACAACAATAGAAATGAATGAAGTACAAATACTTGCAACGATATGCATGAAACTTTCACAAACATGATGTTGAATAAAGGAAAAAAGAGAAGTAGAATAAGGAAGAAACGTTAACAGATAAGGGAGTGAATGAAGAAGTGACTGAAAGGGGGAATGAACAGGCGTACTTCAGAGGGGAGCTGATAATGTTCTAATTCTTCATCTGGGTAATGATTACATGAGTGTATTCACTTTATAAACACATCTTGAAGTGTATACTTATGTATGTGTTATACATATACATTAAGTATGTGTTATAATTTAAAAAGTACTTATAGGAGTCCAAAAAATATAATATATTAAATTAAAAAGTCAATGCATCATGAAGCTTCGTTTTAATACATATAATAATATGATCAACATATCTTCTGTCATTAAAATTTTCTGTTAACTGCAAATTCACACCTGAAACAGGCACATTTGTCTGCTACCACTTTTCCTTTTGTTTACCATGGTCCTGCACATAAACATACTTTCTATACCTCAAACTAAATTTGTTCTTACCTCAGAACATTTGCATTTGCTATTCCCTCTGTCAGAAAGACTCTTCCTCTGCAGTGATGGTCACCTATTATCATTCAAACCTACTAAAAATCATCAGATATTACCTCCTGAGGGAAGCCTTTCTGGTCATCTTATCTAATGTTACCATACACTCACACGTCTTGTAACTCTCTATCACATTGTCCTGCTTTATTTTCTTCACAATACCTGCAAAAGCCTCAAATAACACTGTTTACTTTTATTGTCTGTTTTCCTATAATAGAATGGAAATTTGCTAAGAGGGGGGACTTTGTTTTCCCAGTGTCTGGAAAAGTATTAGCACACAGAAAATACTCAGTGAATATTTTTTAAATAAATGAATTAATGTACAAAATATTTTACCAAATAAATTAGTTCAAGTATTTTTTCTCTGAAATAAGGTGACGTAAGCTATTAATCCGATAATTCTTATCAGATATTATCAGATAAATGTCATAAACATTTTAGCTAATTATGCAATATTTTATGTAGCAATAGGCCTAGCTATTTTAGGTTACAAACTTCATTCTGGATAACAATATGAAAAGTGTAACTTTACCATAAAATTCATTTAAGATGATATACTTCTTGTAAAGGATTTAGTATATTCTTTGACTTGCAAATTTGTCTTGGAGTTAACCTAAGAAAAAAATTATTTTATACTTGTGGGCCTGGATGTGAGTATGTACAGCCCAGGTAGGTTGATAAGAAGAAGAAATGGAAACAATCTAAATTTCTGAAAATATGGATTATTTACATGAATTACGAAACGTGTAATATGAATGAAGTGGCCATTAAAATACTAAATATTAAGGATGAAAAGAAAATCTAACATTGTAATAAGTGAAAAGAATGGGTTACAAATTAAATTCTGAATAAAACTTTTGCTTTAAATAATATGCATAGAAAAGACTTGATAGATGTATATAGGATATTAATAGTGTTTATTTCTGAATGGGTGTGATTAATAATGGTTTTAATATTTGCCCTATGCTATAAATTCTAGCTTTTCCACAGCATGCGTCAATTACTTCTATAAGGGGGCAGACAGAGTGGCTCATGCTTATAATCCCAGCACTCTGACAGGCCAAGGCAGGACAACTGCTTGAGAACAGGAGTTTGAGACTACCTTGAGGAACATATCAAGACCCTATCTCTACAAAAAAATAAAAAATAAGTTAGCCAAGCATGGTGGCAGGAGTCTGTAATCCTAGCTACTTGGGATCCTGAGGCAGGAGGATTCCTGGGGCCGAGGACATTGCAATGAACTACAATGGCACCACTGGACTCTAGCCTGGGTGATAAGAGTAAGATTGTCTCAATTAAAATAAAATAAAGACTAACTTCTGCAAAACCAGGAAAACATTTTTTTCCCTCTCTTTTCTCCCACTATTTAACTATTAATTCAAATATTACCACCTCATTAAAATAAAATTCATGTATACATCTCTGAAGAGACATTATAGGTTCCTATTTGTTGAAATACTTTACAGTGGAACTGTTTTGTAAAAAAACTGTGTAAACAGAAAAATGATAAAGACAACTATGCAAAGTGTTTAATATACAGTCTACATTAACTTTTAATTCAAGTAAAATATGTTTATGATAGAAAACAAACCTACATGACAATACTCAATATAAAATCATTTTATATAAGCCATTGATGCTACATGCCTAACTACAACTCTTTAATTTTATTTCTTCCTAAGTAAAGAAAAGTTCCATTATAAAAGAAAATGCCCTAGTGGGAATATTAGTTAGAAACCAAGCCTGTAAGGATTTTCTAACTATTTAAACATTTAAATCTACAAACAGTGCAATAAATCATACTGATCTACATGAAAGTTTCCAGAAAGTCTTTTTTTTTTTTTCTTTTTTCTCTTAAAGACAGGGTCTCACTCTATTACTCATGGTGGAATGCAGTGGTACAATCATAGCTCACTACAGCCTCTAACTCCAGAGTTCAAGTGATCCTCCTGCCTCAGCCTCCCAAGTAGCTGGAACTATAAACATGCACCACCATGCCCAACTAATTATTTTTTTCTTTGTAGAAACGGGGTCTCATTCTGTTATCCAGGCTAGTCTTGAACTCTTGGGCTCAACCAATCCTAACTTGGCCTCCAAAATTGTCAAATAAGTCTTGATGCATTAAAGACAATTTATAATTTATAATAGACTGCTAAAGAATAAAGTTTTTGATTAGTTGAAGCTTATCATTAGCAGTTTTTGTTAGTTAAACCTAAAGACTAGCAATAAAGAAAAGGTAAAATGCCACTAGAAAAATCTACTTAATAGTTACTATTTCCTAAAACAACTCTCTTTTAATACAAATTTGCAAGATAGCTCAATAACAAATTTTATGGACACAAAACAACTGTATGTACTTACGGGTACCTGTGATATTTTAATACATGCATACAATGTGTAATAATCAAATAATGGTATTTGGGATACACATCACCTCATATATTTATCATTTCTTTGTGTTGGGAGCATTTCAAATCTTCTTACTATTTTGAAATATAAACTATTGATAACTATAGTCATGCTACTGTCCTATAAAACACTAGAATTTATTATTTATTCTTTCTATCTAACTAGGTATTTGTACCCATTAACCAACCTCTCGTTGTGCACCACCCTCTCACCCTTCCTAGCCTCTGGTAACCACCAATCTACTCTACCTCCAAAATATCAACAAGTTTGACTCCCACATATGAGTGAGAACATGAAGTATTTCTCATTCTATGCCTGGGTTATTTCATTTAACGTAATGACCTCCAGTTCCATCCATGTTGCTACAAATAGCACATTTTCATTCTTTTTAGGGCTGAATAGTATTTCATTGTATATATATGCAATATTATATATGTAAAACTATGTATATATATATAAAACTTCATTCACCTGTTACTGGATACTTTGGTCAATTTCATATCTTGTCTATTGTGAATAATGCTGCAATGAACATTGAGGACACAAGTATCCCTTTGATATACTATTTCCTCTCTTTTGGATAAATATCCAGTAGTGGGATACAGTTTTCCATAATGGCTGTACTATTTACTTTCCCATCAATAGTGTATGAGTTCCATTTTATCCACATTATTACCAGCATTTGTTATTTTGCTGTCTTTCTGACAACAGCCATTCTAACTGGGGTGAGATGATATCTCATTGTGGTTCTCATTTAAATTTTCCTGATTAGTAATGTTGAGCAATTTTTCATATATATATTTTAGCGATTTGTATGTCTTTTTTTTAAGAAATGTATCCTGCAACTTCTACTGAAGTTTTATTCCTTTCTCTTGCTTGATTACTTTGGTTAGGGCTTCCAGTACAATGTTGAATGAGAGAGGTGAGAGTGAGTGTCCTCATCTTATTTCAGTTTATCAAGGAAAAGCTTTCAGTTTTTCCCCCATTTGATATAATGATTATCTCAAAAGATTTTTTAAAAGCAGTTGATAAAATTTAACATTTCTTCTTGATAAAAACTTTCAAGAAATTAGGCATAGAAGAAATATACCTCAAAACAATAAAAGCCATGTATGACAAATCTACAATTGAGATGATCATATTTTTGTGCTTCATTCTGTTGATGTGATGTATCACATTTATTGATTTGCGTATGTTGAACCATCCTTACATCCCTGGGATAAATTCAGCTTTTATGTTGTTGGATTTGGTTTGCTAGCATTTTGTTGAGGACTTTTGCATCTATGTTCATCACAGATAGTGACCTGCAGTTTTCTTTTTCTGTTGTGTCCTTGCCTGGTTTTGGTATCAGAGTAGTATTGGCCTCAAAGAATGAGTTAAGGAGACTTCTCTCCTCTTCAAATTTCTGGAATAGTTTGAGAAGAACTGGTGTTGGTTCTTTTTTGTAAGTTTGGAAGAATTCAGCCATAAGCCATCTGGTCCTGGGTTTTTCTTCGTTGAGAAACTTTTTATTACTGATTGAATCTTGTTACTCTTTATTGGTCTGTTGAGGCTTTCTATCTCTTCCTGGTTCAATCTTGATGGGTCATATGTGTCCATGTATTTATCCATTTTTTTCTAGGTTTTCCAATTCATTAGCATAATATTTCAACATAGTCTCTAATGATCCTTTATATTTCTGTGGTATCAGCTGCAATGTCTCCTTTTATGTTTCTGACTTTATTTGAGTCTTCTCTCTTTTTTCTTGGCTATTCTAGCTAGCGGTTTCTCAATTTTGTTTATCTTACCAAAAAACAACTTTTTGTTTTGTTGATCCTTCGTCTTTTTAGTCTCCATTTAAATTAGTTCTGGTCTGATCTTTATAATTTCTTTCCTCTATTAATTTTGGGTTTGGTTTGGTTTGCTTTTCTAGTTCCTTAAAGTGTATCTTAGGTTGTTTATTTGAAATCTTACAACTTTTTTGATGTAGGTATTTATTGCTATAAGCTTCCCTCTTAGGACGGCTTTTGCTGTATACAATAGGTTTTGGCATGTTGTGTTTATTTTATTTTATTTTATTTATTTTATTTTTATTTATTTTTTTTTTTAAAACGGTGTCCCTCGCTCTGTCCGCTGCATCAGCGCTGGAGTGCAGTGTGCCCGGATCTCATGCTCACGCATAGCGCTCCCACGTCCCCGGGTTTTACGCCATTCCTCCTGCCTTCAGCCCTCGCCGTGTAAGCCTGGGGAACTAACAGGGCGCCTGCCACTCCTTGTTCGTCGGTCTAGTGGTCTTTTTTGTTTTTTTTTTCTATGTTTTCTAGTTAGAGAGCGGTGTTTCACCAAGGTTAGCAGATGGTGGGTCTCGGATCTTCCTGACCTTGTGATCCGTCCGTCTCTGGCCTCCGCCAAAGTGCTGGGATTCAGGCCTTGAGCCCCGTGCCCGGCCGTTGTCCTCATTTTAAAGGTTTCCTTCTTAACTTCTCCTTGACCGTCCTAATATGATCATTGGCAGGATGTGGCATGTTAATTTTCTTGTATGAGTATCTTGTAGCATTTTTCCAAAGTTCCTCTTATTATTGATTTCTACTTTTTATTCCATTGTGATACAAAAAGACACTTGATACTATTTCAATTTTTAAACATTTGTTTAGACGATGTGTGTTGTGGATAACTGATAATCTATCCCATGAGACTGTTCCATTGTGTTGATGACAAGAATTGGGGGGGATGATTCTGCCAGTGTTGGATGAATAGTTATAAGTGTCGTGTTAGAGGTCCATTTTGGTCTACAGTGCTAGAGTTAAGTTCTGAATGTTTCTTTCCTGATTTTCTACTCTGATGATCTGTCCAATTGCTGGAGTGGGTGAAAGTCCGCCAACTATATAGTTGCATTGGGGGTCCCCTGTCTCTTTTTTAGCTTTACTTAATATGATTTGCTTTATATATCTGGGGCCTCGTACTTGTTTGAGTGTATTATATGATTGTTACATACATCCTTTTGGCGCATTTGAATACTTTTTTCCATTATGTAATTATCTTTTTTGTTCTTTTTGTTCTGTGACTTAGTCTATTTTGGTCTGGACAATATCCCAAGAATTTTTACAACTGGATTTTTAATATTGTAAGTGATTAGATCAATACACCATAATAAATTATGAAATGTATAAGAAATACATGTAGCTCGCCTAAAACACTATGGTTATCATTGTTTATTATTTATTTACTTTTTATTTGATTTGATTCAGTTGGATTTTAGAGACAGGGTGTCCTTGCTCTGTTCACCTTCCAGACTAGAGTGTCATGTGTCACAATTCTCGCGCCCTGCATGCCTCAAATTCCCAGGCGTCAAAGCAGGCAATCCTTCCCACCGTCACTTCCCTAGTAGCTGGGACTACAGGCGCACACAACCACAGTCTCTAGCTATTATTTAATATTTTTGTATAATGATATAATAAAATATAAAAATAATATATATATATATTATTACTTATGGTTCGCGCTTGTTGATTGCGCCCTTCTTGCCGTCCTTCTAGGTGTCTTTTTCCTTTTTTTTGTATGGATAGGTCTATTTGTTGCTCAGGCTTGTCTTGAACTCCTGGCTTCAAGCAATTTTCCCACCTCAGCCTCCTAAAGTGCTGGGATTACAGGTGTGAGACACCACACCCAGCCCAAGAGAGCTACTTTTAAGAAACAAAGTGAATAGATGTAGAAATTTTAGCTGAAGTCGCAGCAAGAATGAAGAGTAAGCATACTTGAATGCATCTCGTGAGTTTTAAAGAAAAGGTGTTTAAACAATAATGTTTAATGTGTATGTTCTATTAATAGTAATACTATATAATGTACCCTCAGACAGTAAATAAAAGCAGCATCCTATATTTCCTTGACAGCCAGCAAAGTTAGACAAGTGTAAGTGAGAAAACAGTTTACTCAAGTCTTTTTGTAGTTTCTCACTTGAAATTCACAACTACATTTTGTTTCAGAAATATACGCCAAGAAAATTTCCTCTAGAAAATGTACTATTATTTACTATACTTACTTATATACTTACTTAGTTAGTTACTTACTTACTATTATTTACTTACTTACTCATCTTTCAGACCTATTCTTTTTGAGGATTTGATGGCAGGTCTGGCCCTTCATTCCTTTCTGAATTGCATAGTTTCAGAACACACATAAAAATGAAAACTTCCTGAAACCCATTCTCAGAATCCCAGTTGAGAAGAGGGTCATTCAATTGTTTATTGCTATTGTTGTAAGCTACTATTCACGGAAATCAATGAAAATTTTATGTCTGTTCATGGGTATTCTAAAAGATTTTTCACTCAATCACAACTTTAAAATCGTTGCATATGGCATATGTATTAGGTAAAAATAAAAGTATAGGTAGTATCATGTTTATTAAATAAGCAACCACTGACCTATTGTTGGCTTAGCTACATGCAACTCAATGATTCGACATTTTAATTAAAATGATTTACCTTAACAAAGTCTCTATCAGTCTTCTCTTTCCATTCTTCTCCAAATACAGTGGAAAAGGATCCTAAAGCTAAAAACAAACAAATAAATAATAGTACATTCAATAAAATGCAATGAATTCTTTTTTTTTTGAGACGGAGTAGCGCTCTGTCACCCAGGCTAGAGTGCAGTGGTGCGATCTCGGCTCACTGCACTCACCCTGCCTCCCGGGTTCACGGCATTCTCCTGCCTCAGCCTCCCGAGTAGTTGGGACTACAGGTGCATGCCACAATGCCCGGCTAATGTTTTGTATTTTTAGTAGAGACGGGGTTTCACCGTGTTAGCCAAGATAGTCTCGATCTCCTGACCTCGTGATCTGCCCGTCTCGGCCTCCCAAAGTGCTGGGATTACAGGCGTGAGCCACTGCACCTGGCCAATTCTTTCAATTAATTATTTAATAATAGGTAGGCTTGGAAACACAATAAAACTACATCTTAATATATCTTGTGCACTAAAACTTATTTTATAGTAAATGATAGTCACGATAATTTCTTCTGAAATACACTGTTTTCAGATTTAAAGAAAATTTGTGTTCCCACAAATAATATGGACTCTTTCTCATAATAATCACACAGACAATAAAGAGGTGAAGAGTACTTAAGAGTTACTCCACATTGGCTTTCATTTATACAGAAGAAAAATATTAAAAAATCAAATTGAGGTTATTGCTATTAGATTTCCAGGCTATCATTTAAAATTTTCATATTAATTTCAGAAATACTTGCATAATTCACAATTCAAAAAACATAGAGAGCAAGGCACTCCATGGAAATAATTCCCATAATTCCCATAAATCTCCTTTAAGGAAAATTCTCAGGCCTACATCAAGTTTGTGCTTCTCGATAAAGTTGCTTTATCAACGACTTTATGACTTTTGAAAAGTCAAACCATCATTTTCATAAGCTTCTTCTTAATAATATTCTGTCTTTCATCCACACGTGGCCCTTACTTCCCCACCAAAAAACTTAAGGCATATAGATAGGTATATCCTGTATTATTTTTTCTCCTTTATGCTGCTAGCTCAAATTGTCAATATGGGATCAGACTATAAAGCAGTATGATTCAAATGTCTAAGTTGTGATACAATATGTTTTTGCCCTTAAAAATTAAGTAAATCCTGTATCAACTATCACATTAATTCCGTGATGAAAGCTACTGCTTTTAGAAAACAAAAAGAAAATTATATAATGACAACTGTTAACAGAAAAACTAGTTGTTATGAATATTAATCTTTAAAAAAACAAAACCTTAAACTTCCTTATTGGATGTGTTATGAGAAGCACAACAAGTTGGCATGTTCTCTCTCATAAGAGATTTATGAACTCTTGGGCAGTCTTATTACCCTTTAAGTATGAACCTAGTATTTAGTTAAAATTGAGTAAAACAAAGTTTGTGAAGTACTCTGGCTAGAATAAGAATTTTCGTCTTAAAAAATATTTAAAAGGGTGAGAAATAACATTTTAAACATAAATTACATTCACTAATGATTTTACTACTGAAATTAGGGTCATGAGGAAGTAATATAAAGAACAGATACAAATGTTTTGAATAAACAAATTAACTACAGTGACCTCAAAAAGCATTTCATAAAATATCAAATTTATATATAAGTAGCAGCTTAACCAGCAAAATGAAGCCCACACACCACCAAAGGCAGACAAGGTTTTCTTTGTCCTGAAAAAAAACCTTATAAAAAACTTCCCTGGGGGCCAGGCATGGTGGGTCACACCTGTAATCCCAGCACTCTGGGAGGCCGAGGCAGGCAGATCACTTGAGGCCAGGAGTTTGAGACACCTGGCCAACATGAGGCCCTGTCTCTACTAACAATATAAAAATTAGGCAGGTGTGGTGGTGCTTGCCTGTAGTACTAGCTACTTGGGAGGCTAAGGCACGAAATCGCTTGAACCTTGGAGGCGGAGGTTGCAGTGAGCCAAGACTGCACCCCACTGCATTCCAGCCTGGGGGACAGAGCAAGATTCTGTCTCTAAAAAAAAAAACTCCAAAAAACAAACAAACAAAAAAAACCAAAAAAACCCACCAAGCAAATAACATCCCTGGGAAAAGAATACAGGGTAGAAACATAAAATTGAAAATGAAATTTCTTATCACATAGAATTTTATTATACTTCTTCAAACACACAAAATACATAAATATTCTACTTTCTAAAAGAAGTGGCATCTACATTTCTCTCTCAATTAAAATCTCATGCCCTAAAAATCAAATTGAAGCCTCTCAAAGTCTAACCAAATAAAATGTATCTATAACCTTCAAACTCCAAAGAGAATTATTTTTATCATGTAAAACCATTGTTTGAAATACAAGGTTTTCATAAAGTCCGTATGTACTCTGGAACTAAACTTTCTGTGACTTTGAATGACAGAAACTATACCCAAATTGCACGTGCTAAATTAATGCTGTTTAGCATTATTATACTACATAATAATTTAGTCTTTTAAACAAAATGCCTGAAGAATGCATGAAGATAAATTAGGTCGAAAGAAGGTCTTGTCTTAGTGCACCCAAACTGATAAGAATACTTCTATCATGTACCCAACTTAAATTATTTACATGTAATTCTATTCAATGATTAAATGTTAAGACTTAAAATTACTCTGATTTGAGAATATAAATTCTTTTCAAAGGCTTCATTTTAAGGTTTCTAAAAAATGTGAAACAATTTTCAACTCCATTCTATATTAAATGTTGAAAGTTGTATTTGGAAGCTCAAAATGAAATAATGGAAATCAAAGAGTATAAAAGTGATGTGAAAAGCCATCAAATTTATATCTTCAAAATTATGACAAAAACTAAGAAGTAACCATCTTTCTTCCCCCATCCCCACCCATGTAACCAAGAATAGTTTTGGACAAGTTAAGAAACTAATTTTCACTTTTATTTAATTTTAAAATCATTTTCAATATAAAATATGTGCCAAATTTCAAAGAATCCTACCTAGATAATCCCAAATAAAACACTACTTGACCCAAATCAAATTCAAGAAAAATAAATTCTTTTGCTGTCTCGCTATTTAAAGATAAAAACAAAAAAGTCATAAAATGTTACAACAAGTTTTCTCAAAGACTCTGCTACTCTGCTATATATATAATTCTCTAAAAGATAAAATACTTTCAATGTATGTCAGTACCTTACACTTGAATAGGATATACTTCTGGCAAAAAATGGGGTTGGAATTGGGGAGAGTCTGAAATCAAGAAATAATTTTATACCAGTAACTTCAGCTAACACAGGTGTTTTACAAAAGAAAAACTGAGCAGAGAAAGATTTCAAAATATTATTTCTAAATCTGTATTAAACTGCAAGAGAAAACTGAGTAATTTGATCCGTGTGGTAATCTAGCCTTAATAAGAGATAATTTCAGAAGAGATGAATAATTTGATTTATCAAAACCCACAACTAGCAAACCCTACAAGTAAAAATGATATGAAGCCTTTGATAAACCTTACTTTGATGATTTAGAAGGCAAATTTTCAAATGCATTGACCTAAAATATTTTAGTTAAAAATTATAGCCACACATTAGCAGAAATAGACTTCAGAAAACAATTTCTTCCAGATCCTAGTTTTCTTTGTCAAAATCTTGTAGCAAGTAATCATCTCAACTCAGGAAACCTATATATTACTCCAACTTAAAACCAGGACTTTTACTTCAAAACACTGAGACAAAATTACTATTCAAATATTTAAGGTTAAAATCCCCAAACATTCATTATCTTAAATAATGCATTTAATATAAAAGACAGAATAAAGAATGCTATTATGCTAACAAACAAAAAAAAACTTTTACAGAATAATTATATAATACATTCAGCTTAAAACTTACTGTCATCAAACACCCCGGCATTAGCAAGTAGTAAAGTGATGATTTTAGGATCTTTTTCAAGTTGCATGACGTGCTTGCTTTCATTTGATAGGAGAGTGCATACATTAATAGCAAAGTCCACTTCATTTGGGAGTCCAGATAACAGTGAAAGCACCAATTTATTATAATCATTTGGCGAATTAAAGTCCATAGACAGCCCATAACTTTGACGCAGATAATCTAACACAGAAAAAAAAAATACCTTAAGTATATCAAAGATCAGTTACCTCTATGGTGAATATCCCTTTAATACAGAACACAGCTTTAT
>NW_016807308.1:274228-314246 GCF_001698545.2 Rhinopithecus bieti
CACACACACACACACACACATAAACTGATTAGAGGTTCAAAAGGTTCAACTTTTAAAACTTCTTAGGTTTACTAATTATTAAAATTACATTATTGAAAAGGTATTAAAATACCAAAATGTACATACCATTTGGCCATCATTGCCAAAATATTTTTGAATCAGTATTTTAATTGACCTGTCTTCACTTTTTTTATTTTCTGAGACATGTCTGGCTCTGTTGCCCGGGATGGAGTGCAATGTCGCGATCACAGCTCACTGCAGCCTCAATCTCCCAGGCTCAAGTGACCCTCCCACCTCAGCCTCCTGAGTAACTAGGACTACAGGAAGGCTCCACTATGCCCAACTAATTTTATTTTTAGTAGAGACAGGTCTCCCTGTGTTGCCCAGGCTGGTCTCAATCTACTGAGTTTATGCAATCCTCCCGCTGTGGTCTCCCAAAGTGCTGCATTACATGCATGAGCCCTGTGCCCAGACTAACCTACACTTTTTACTATTGCATTTCAAAGGACTTGTTCCAAATTACTGCAATATCATTAACATAGTAAAACCCATGCTAATTTTAGTTCTACAATTCTAAGTTTTGACAGATGTATAGTTTAAATCATCACAGTCAAGACATAGAGTATTTCTATCACTACAAAAAGTTTCTCATGCTCAATTCCATCCCCTACCACTAGGTACTACAAATTTCCTTTCCTATCATTTTATTTCAAACTGCCAAATAAGTGGAATCACACAATATAGTCTTTTGTTGTCTGGTTTCTTTGATTTAGCAAAGTACTCTTGAGATTCATATCCACATTGATGTGTGCATTACTAGTCCATACCTTTTTAAACGCAGTTTGTTTATCCATTCCTTAGTTGAGGGACATTTAGATTGTTTCCAATTATTGGTGAGTACTAATAAATCTCCCTATAAACATAGACAGGATTTTGTGGGGACATATTTTTTTCATTTCTCTTGCATAAATACCTAGAAGTGGGATTACTGGGTCACACATAAATGTATCCTTAACTCTGTAAGAAACTGTGAAACTGTTTTCCAAAGTGGCTGTAACATCTTGCACTTCCATCAGCAATATACAGAGTTCCTATTGCTCTCCATCTTGGCCAGCACTTAATATTGTCAGTTCTAAATATTCTAAATGAGTCCTTTGTTTCATATTTGCTTTGCACATATTTTCTCCCTGTTAGTGGCTTATCTTTTCATTTTCTTCAGTGTCTTTAAACAGAAATTTTAATTTTGATGAAGTCTGAGTTATAAATATTTACTTTTATGGTTCATGCTTTTGTGTCCTAAGAAATCTTTGCCTAAACCAAAGCAACTAAGATTTTCCACAGGAGAATCAAATTAAAACATTTAAAAAACTTTGAAGATGGGATAAAATGGGCTTACAGAAACTAACATACTATATAATCATAATTCACATACATAAAAAAGTTGTATTTTTAGAAATAACTGAATCCTAACTGGGGTAGTTTAGACCTTGGCAACTATGTCCTGAGACAGATATCACAAGTACATTGTTTCAAATAAAGCTGTAACAAGTTTAAGAAAAAAGGCAAAAAACTAAAATTTAAACATTTAAGATTTCAGGCTGGGCATGGTGGCTCATGCCTATAATCCTAACACTTTGGGAGGCTGAGGCAGGAAGATCACAAGGCCAGGAGTTCAAGACCAGCCTGGGCAATATAATGAGATGCTGTCTCTACCAAAAATTTAACAACTTGCTAGTTGTAGTGGTGTGTGTTGTAATCCTAGCTGTTTGGGAGGCTAAGCTGGGAGGATAGCTTGAGTCCAGGAGGTCAAGGTTCCAGTGAGCTACAATTAAGCCACTGCACTCCAGCCTGGGCAACCGAGTGAGACCTATCTCTTAACAACAATAACGAAAGAATATTTCAGAAATACCTGAATATTTTAAAAGTTAAAACACACACACACACACACACACACACACACACACACACACACAATCTCTTTAAGTAGGGTGCAAGTAGAAATCTACTGTCACAACATACCACAGAAGAAAATTATGTAAGTAAAGAATTTCATTTCGAAATGCAGACAGTTGAAGAGACACACCTCTTCAATTCTAAACTATTCTAGGAGTGTCTCCAACACAATGAAGAAATTCTACAACACAGTTATTAATGGCTATGACACAGATTCTTTACAACATTTAAAGCTAGACAATAAGAATATATTGTTCATTTTTGATAATCCTTATAAATGAAATTTCTCATAAGTAACATAAATATCTGGAGAAAAGTAATGAAACTTCTATGAATATAGGAGCAGACTTTCATATTCTATACTGCAAACTGGACTGATGATAAGCCAAGTCTTAGCAATAATTAATTTACATTTTTTAGATTCCACATAGCTTTCAGGTAAATCTGAACAGAAAAAAATGCGGAACCCATATTCCTTATGTGTCACAGTCCTGAAGTTTATGTGTTTTCCATATGATCTTAGAATTGTTCTATTTCCTACTGTAAAATGACAGATACTCCATTCAATACATCCTTACCTGAATGACTTTGTCAAAGACATCTTCAATTAGAGTAAGATAAATAAACATAACAATTATGAAATATCCTTTAATTATATTTAAACATTTAGTAGTAAAGTGATGATTTTAGGATCTTTTTCAAGTTGCATGACGTGCTTACTTTCATTTGATAGGAGAGTGCATACATTAATAGCAAAGTCCACTTCATTTGGGAGTCCAGATAACAGTGGAAGCCCCAATTTATTATAATTATTTGGCGAGTTAAAGATTCCTTGGTAAAGATTCCTAAGATAACTATGTAGGAGAAAATGCTTACAAAATGTTAAGATCCTCCTTTCATTCCCTCAAAGAGATACGGTTGAGTAGCTATAATTTTATAATCAGAATGAGGTGGGAAGTTTATTACTTTTTTTGAGATAGAGTTTCACTGTGTCACCCAGGCTACTGAAGTGCTGTGGATTTTGGCTCACTACAACCTCTGCCTGCTGGGTTCAAGCAGTTCTCCTGTCTCAGCCTCCCGAGTAGTTGGGATTACAGGCATGCAACACCACACCCGGCTAATTTTTGTATTTTTAGTAGAAACAGGGTTTCACCATGTTGGCCAGGCTGGTCTCAAACTCCTGACCTCAGGTGATCCACCAGCCTCAGTCTCTCAAAGTGCTGGAATTACAGGCGTGAGCCACCGTGCCCATCCATATTTTCAACATTCTTGATTTAAAGTTTATACAAGTGGGTCGCTACTGACAAATTTAATCTAAGGCAGTCACTTCTCTTTGTTTTCAATTTAGAAGAAAGGGAGATTTGTTCCTGGAATGTTGTTTATGTACACTGCAGAAATTCTATGATATATTCTGTCCATATACATTGGCAGTGATTGTTGTAGTCCAAATGTCTGTTAGAATATGTAACACTTAAAGAAAATCTTTAATATAGTTAATAAAAAATTTTTATATCTTCCTGCATGAAACCCAAAATTTAAGTACCAAAAATGCAAATGGACCAGGTACTTGGCTTCACTTTATTAAAACGATTGAGTTGGATTAAATAATAATAATAATCCACCCAATACTTCTGCAGAAATGATTGTATCCAATCAATACCAAGGAAAAAGCAGAGAAAGAAGGAAACCAAAATATTAGGTATGCAATGTCAAAAACAGTATGAAATGCAAATGAATGATAAAACCACCATGTATGGATGCCAATGTTGAAGAATCTTAAAGCTTAAAGCAAAATCCATAATTTTTTTTTGCCATTTAGTTATTGGCCAAAAGTAGTCAATATCCTCAAAGGCAAATTCAGGTCCACATTCTATCAGTGTATGATGTTCTATATTCTAGCACTACTAACCACTGAAATTTATTATACTACCACTCAAAATATTTTAGAACAGCTTTTCTTAATGTTAACAATAAAAATACCTCTGGATAAATACATTTATCCAAAGCTACAAGGGGAATAAGGCTGTATGACCAAAGATATAAACACAAATCTTCTCAAAGTTCTAAATTTCTTTAAATATTCTCAATCTATCATTAGATAATTTCATTTTGGTGGGTTTTTTTTTTTAGAACACATGCGCACACACACACAGGGAGCTTACTCTATTTTCCTTAATAACACATTAAAAGAAAAATGAGTTAATGACTTATTTGCTTTATATGTTGATAATCATGTCAATTTTTAGAATACTGTCATGATGTTGCTATGGCTCTTTCTAGAAAAATATAAAGTATAAATGCTGCCCTGAAATTCTACCCCTTTTCAGTTTGAATTAGATATTCTGTAATCTGATGTTCCCCATCAGTTCCCAGTTTCTTCCTCTTCATGAATCTCCAATCCTGACTTTGTTAAACATGTTACATATAAATCATAACTGTTTAGATTCTCTTAAGACAAATCAGACATGTAATAGGATATCAGAAAGGGGCTGTTATAACAACAGGTTAAGCAATTCTGGCATTCCTTTAACCTGTGTAGCTGTATCAGTAACTTTCATTATAGGCTTCCGAAATACCAAAAATATTTCACATGATCTTTCTTAAAGCAGATCAATAGAAAATGGGAAAAAAAACAGATTCAGGAAAAAAATCTATTTTAAACAAGACCAAACACAGAAAAGTGTTTGTTTGGGAACAGTAGTAGCAGACACCAAACCCTATTTAAGATACAAGGATTAACAGCTCTGCTGTTATCGTAATACACAGATCACACAGAGTTGTAAGTTGAAAATGATCTTTAAAGGTCATTAGTACAACATCTCATTCGATGTAGGAATACCTTTTATAACATCCTTGAATTAGATAATAGTCATTAGCTCTTTTTAGAAACAAGCAGCGTATCACCTAACAAGTCACCCCATTTTATCTTATCAGCATAAACTATTAGCAAGCATTTCTAAAGGTGACTTAAAATATTCTCCTTTACTCTTGGTTCTTGCAGTAAAAATTATTCATTAAAAACAAAGCTAGGTTTGGCTGGCACTCCCTGCTTCACTCCTACCCCAATTATACAGAAGCATCAGATGAAGCCTCTTCTAATGGAGATCACAGATTCTAAAAGAAGATTCTATTTCTTTAGTCATTACTGATTAGGGAAGAAATAGGAAGTCAAATTCAACTTTTAAGAAACTATGACAATAGATAATGCAAAAAAAAAAAAAAGGGGATGATACTGATTACAGTCCACAAACGAGACAGCATAAATCCAAGGACAACCTGTAAGAGTACAGAACTAGTACCAGTAAACAGTAACAATAATAAATATTTAGAATAATTGTAATTTTTATAAAGAACATAGCTTTAAAAAAAGTATCTCTCTTTTTTTTTTTTTTAGGCCAAATGTTAGTGAGTGGTAAAACAAAGACGTCTATCTCCTTAGACCTCTCTTCCTAGTCATCACAGTCCTGACCTCCAGAGCCACTGAAAACTGGAGCCCCTGTCTGCTCCACTTAAGAAAGTATCAACATTCGGATTGATTTTTATCCAATTTGAGTCCAACTCTTTTCAAGCTGTGGATTCCTCTATAACCATTACAAGAATGACAAGTGAAAAAAAGTCTTCCTGGTACCATGGCAAGAAAATAGAATAATTAGAAATATTTCTGAGAATTCTGATGCTGGAAATCCCATTAATGTTAGAAAATCTAATAGAATCTATAAGAAAATTCTTGGTCTCCTGATTCCTAACAGGATCTTCCTCTTCTTATTTTAGTGACTATTTAAGATAAAATGATCATAAGTCAGAGCAATAAGGAAAATCATTACTTGAAACTGCAAGTGTTTTATAACTAAAATTCCTGCAACTAAAATTCTCAAGCAATCTGTGATAGAAAGGGCTCTGATACCAATTAGATGTCAATCTTTGAAAGCTGCATTACCTTAAGGCCTTAAGTGTTCTCATGTGCAAAGGAAGGGACTAACTCATTGGATGATGTCTATTTTCCTAATTCAAAATTGCGGACCTATATCCTGTTAATTTGCAGTGATATTTACCTGACACACTGTGTTGCTGGTAATTGTAGGAAGATGGAATTGCACCAATAGGAAGCTGTGGCTTTGGATTGCCTGGTGGTACCTCATCATCATCCTCCCCAAAATGATGAACTTTCTCGTATTTTTCTAGGTAACTAAAACAGAAAAACAGCACAGCAAACATTTAAAATAGATTTATTATCTTATTTTAACTTTCACTATGTATGTTTTCCTTTTATAAATAATAATCTTAAAAAATTAATAAAATACCATAAACCTCTTATATTAGAACAGTAACTTCAGTTTAGAGCAAGATAAACCACAGATAAACTCAATGCAATGGTTCTAAAAGTATTTTTATATTTTCAGAAAAGACCACACCACTAATCAAGTAACAATACAAAAATAGAGCATATCAGATGAAAACTACATGTAGATGAACAATACCTTTATTTATTTGTAAAATTAGATATGGTCATTACAAAAACCAATGTGAAAATTAGAAGATTCTCTAACCCCTGACCTCTACAAATTCACTTATCAGCAGTAACAACAGGCTCATGTGCAAACCTGAGTATATTTTCTGAGAATATCTTTATTTAATAATATATTTTAGAGGTCTAAATATACCAACACATACTGTACTACCTCATTCTTCTGTAATAGCTATACAGTATTTGATCCTATTGATACATTAGAATTCAAATAGTTCTCTAGCAATACATTTAGGGTATTTTCAGTTCTGTTTTTTTGGTAATAAACTTAATCCGTACACTTGTTTGAATATTTTCTCTTAATAGATATTAGAAAGGTATGCTCATTTTAGACATCAACATAGCCAAACTGCAATCCAAAAGTAGTATGCCTAATACATTTTGACCAATTTATAAGACAGTGTATCCCCCCCACTGTACCACCATTACTGAGTATAATCAATCTTAACTAGGATTGAATTTTCAAATTCACAATACCTCATCATCTACCAGTTTATAGTAAGATTCCCAAGTAAGATGTGATTTTAAAACAGGGAAACAATTGGTCGAAACCATGTCAAACACAACACTAACATAGCTGTTACTATACTTCACAGGTAAGAAGTTAAACAGATTGATATACACTAACTTATATGTACCAAAGAAAAGTTCTACATGTGATTATTTTACAGATCAATCCTTCTAGCATTCCCGATCTAGGCAAGTGCTGAGTCCATTTGGAGCTACTTTAAAAGCTCAGCAGCTACCTACCCTCTGCTTTTTTAAGACAGCTGAGGTAGGGGAGGTGGGTATCAATGAACATGTAAGATTATCCTGGAAGTATTATTTTTAGTACTAAACCTTAAATTTCAAGGAGGGATGAATGGAAGCTATAATTTTATAAATATAAAACTAATGGCATGAAAATCATTATCATTCCTCATTTTCCCTTCAGGCTTTACAAGGCACGATAATTCACATCCTTGAACCTGGAAAAGAATTAAACTGTCCCTTTCCATTACTTCCAAGTTCCCCACATAAGCCTAATTTGAGCAAGAAACTCTTTTTTTTTTTTTTTTTCTGAGGCGGAGTCTCGCTCTGTCGCCCCGACTGGAGTGCACTGGCCAGATCTCAGCTCACTGCAAGCTCCGCCTCCCGGGTTTACGCCTTTCTCCTGCCTCAGCCTCCCGAGTAGCTGGGACTACTGGCGCCCGCCACCTCGCCCGGCTAGTTTTGTATTTTAGTAGAGACGGGGTTTCACTGTGTTAGCCAGGATGGTCTCGATCTCCTGACCTCGTGATCCGCCCGTCTCGGCCTCCCAAAGTGCTGGGATTACAGGCTTGAGCCACCGCGCCCGGCCAAGAAACTCTTTCCTAGCAGGTAGCTTGATAGATAATGAATCCAATATTTTTCTTTATGGTTGTAGATAAAACATACTGAAGCCGAGACATACACACAGATATAACTCTTGAGGACTGAAAATGGTAGGCAAGTGTACCCATTTCAACCTGACTGTATGTCCCTTGCAGATAGAATTTACAGTCTAAAAACATAAAACAGAACAAAAGATGATTAAAAGGGGCAGTCCTTCTCTAGTATAAACCCACAACGAACTTAAATAGGTAAATGAATCAAGCCCATTCTTTTTAAATTGCTAAAGCAGGTATCACAGAAAGAAAAAATATATAAATGTAGACATAAACAGTAAACTGGAAACACAGCTGCTCAAAATTTATGTGGCATCTTTTCTGCAAATGAAGGGTAATATATGTCACATAAAATCACTTGGATAATAGTATTCATAGAGGTATTTTAGATAGTACAATCTTTTAGAATTCTTTGAACTCATTGTGGAATGGTTAAAACAGACTACAGATAAATAATCTTTATGAAATAATTGTTATCTAATCAAAATAACAATGAAGATTTAGAATTTTAAAATCAAAATCCTATCACTAAATAACAGGTTTAGGATGCTCTTCGTAAGTTATCATTTAGTACAGTAGATTTAAAATTTACATGTTTTTCAGGGCGGGTGCGGTGGCTCACACCTGTAATCCCAGCACTTTGGGAGGTGAGGTGAGTGTATCTCTTGAGGCCAAGAGTTCAAGGCCAGCCTGGTCAACATGACAAAATACCACCTCTACTAAAAAATACAAAAATTAGCCAGACGTGGTAGTGCACACCTGTAATCCCAGATACTCAGGTGGCTGAAGTACAAGAATTGTTTGAACCTGGGAGGCCGGACTGCAGTGAGCCAAGATTGCGCCACTGCACTCCAGCTGCCTGGGCAATAGGGCAAGACTTCGTCTCAAAACACACACACACACACACACACACACACACACACACACACACTTTTCATAACAGCCGGGAGATAAAACAACATTGTTAGTAAAGAAAGGTTATAAACAGAAATCGTCCCTTCCAAAACACCCAAAATGGAACATAAGAGATGTGGAGTGAACTGACAACACTATATACTCATCATAAACCATATATATTATTATATACATAAAACCCTATATAATTCAAAGTTTCATTAGGTTTTAAAAATACATCGTTTCTGGTCCCTTGTAATAGTCTAACAGTATTCTTCCAAGCAGATTCTTTGCACAATTCCAATCTCCAGAAATTTATGATTTAGGCTGTTATGATTTTGAAATTTTTATTTCCCTGGCTTGAAGGCCAGTACTTGTTCTCACTGTCATTATTAAATATTTCCAACTGAGATGCAAAAAGATTTTGGCACCCTCTCAATAAATAAGCACAAAGTCGGTTTTCTTGGTTTTTCAGTTATACTTCTAAAAGCTAAAAGTATTAACCAACTAGAGAACACAGCTAAAACACAAAGTTACATTTCAAAGTGCAAGTGTTCTGGTTTAATTCTCTAACATGACCTTGAGTTTACACACGAACAGATCTACTGTATCCACCCATTAAACTACAAATGCTAGACTGCACATTTCTTTCTCCTCAAAAATGGATGACATAACTTTGAACAGTTAACATATTATTCAAAAAAGTATTTGCTGAGCTCCTATAGTAACCTGCCTAGTACATTACATATTTAACTCAAAACTAGTGAAATATTGTAATCCAGAAAAAGCTTCAATGTAACCAATACAATGGGGGAAAAAGAGTCCATTCAAAACAGCATCAAATAATATGAGCACTATTATAGTGACTGTGGGGAAATTTAATGTATCTCTTATAATATCTGACAGATTAAGTAGACAAAAAAATAAATTAGGTTACAGAAGACTTGAATATCATCACCAAGATGATACTGGACACATAATGACTTCCTTTTAGAATCTTAATGGAAATTTTAAAACCGATCATATATCAATTCACACAGAAAACTACAATAAATTTAAGATTACATGTCGTATAGGGCACATTTTCTAACTACAATGCAATTCAAGAAATTTCTTTATTAGAAGAAATCAAATTCTTGTAAAATTAGAACTTTTTCTTATGCGAAATTCCAAACCCATATGCAAAAGTATAGAAACTAGCATAATAGTATCTATCAATAGATATCAATTTATGGTCAATCTTGTTTTATCACAACCATAGTTACCTATCTTGACCACCAAATCTCTCCCAGATTTTTTTAAAGCAATTCTCAGATATTATATAACATCATCTGTAAATATTTTGGTAGAATACTTAGAAACTAAAACTGTAACAACCACCACCACCACCAATCAAGAAAACTCTTGACTACTCTTGGATCAAGGAAAAAAAATTAACTCTATGACAGAAACACTTCCATATTAACAAAACCTTTTGAAATGTTACAAAAAAAAGATGATAGG
Organism: Rhinopithecus bieti; assembly: GCF_001698545.2. Taxonomy (NCBI): domain Eukaryota; kingdom Metazoa; phylum Chordata; class Mammalia; order Primates; family Cercopithecidae; genus Rhinopithecus; species Rhinopithecus bieti. The sequence goes on from NW_016807308.1 coordinate 284,510, forward strand.
GCAAGGACTCACTTTCACTTCTTCCTTTAAATCCAATTACAATAAACTTTAGAGAGAAAAATGAAGCGATACTAGCATCATTTCTCAGTTAAAAACTTTTATAAATTCTGATAAATTTAAAGCAACTTCAAGGATCCACAAGGCCAACTTGCAAAGCACATCTTGAGAGAGTAATATGGTCTGGTGGATCGTAGGCCGATACACTTAAAAAGGCAAGTTGAATTTGGATTTCCCTTAGCTCCTGGGGAGCTACAGAAAGTGACAATGTGTTTCAAAAGGGGAACCAGAGAGTAACAACTACTTTTTAAAAGATTTATTGAAAGTTGGGTTGAAATAGTTGGTTTTCCAAGAAAGCAAGGTCCTTTATAAACTTCAACTTGTAACTTCTTTGTCAAAATGAGCCCAAAGACCAAGGGGATGTGAAGCAACTATGAGAAGCACCAGCATGGAATGACTGGTGTCATCCAGTGACAGGGACCTACACTGATGTGATAACTTCAAGATGAAAACACTGGGCAAAAAAATCAAGTACAGTAGCTTGGAAACCATAAAAACAATAAAGTTTCTCTGCCAGGATTTCCAAAAGAGAGAGAAAAAGAGAGAGATACAAGAGAGCATTAAAGAGTAAATTTGACAGTGTAGATCACATCAGTAATTTACAAAGTAAGCCTGAGAAACTGTTCTATACGGAAAGGAAATAAACTAATGGAAGTAAGTAGTGGACAACAATGAAAGATATGTATGATAAATAAAAGCTCAAACACAGAAAGAAAAAATTTTAAAACCGGTATTCCTATAGGAGAGACCGGAAAAAATGAAACAGAGGCAAAAATCATTGATGTAACAGAAGAATGTCTTTAACTGAAAGGCATGAAAGGATGTAAACATCAAAAAGTTCCCTGGGGCTAGGGTGTCTGGGTACATGGGTCACCAGGCAAAACGTAAAGAAAATAGAAAAATACTCAGACACATCTTGATCAAAGATTTAAGCTTCAAAAATAGAGAAGATTCTTAGAACTATCCAGAACCACCATCCTGCCCCACCAAAAAAAAAAAAAAAAAATTACATAGAACATTTAAATCAGGCTCTGATTTCCCTCCAAAATTAATTGCCAGAAGATAATGAACAAATATCAGAGTTTGGGAAGAAAGGTTATTTCACAGGAGTTTCCTACCCAATTGTGTTTCTCACCTAAGACAACAGAAATTCATTTTCAGATATGCAGACTCAGAAAGAATAAAGTCACATAGCTCTCTGCACAAAAACAAACAAAGAGTCTGACAGATGAATCAAAATTAAGAAATGGTTAGAAACACAGAACAAAATTACTCTTGGTGATTACCAAGAGGAGAAGTGATAGGGGAAAAAGGGAGATGTTGGTCAGTGGGTACAAACATTCAGCTACAATATGAATAAGTTCAGAGGATCTAATATGCAGGATGGGGATTATAGGTAACAATGCTGAATTGTATACTTTATTTGAAATTTGCTTAAATGTTCTCACCACAAAACAAAAAGGGTAACTAGGTAAGCTGACAGCTGTGTTAACTAACTTCATTTCACAAAACATGTATAACCAAACCATCACGTTGTACAGCTTAAAATCATATGATTTTATTTGTCAATTATACCTCAGTAAAGCTGGAAATTTTTTTAAAATTACAGAATGGTTAAGTAGCAATACAGATGACTAATAACAAGCATAGAAAGTAAACTCAGATATTAGTCTCAATAATAACTATTATATATACAAGAGAAAGCAATTGTGATTGCTAATTAAGAATACGAAGATGTAAAACTATTAAAATAATTTGAAAACAATACTCCTCATCTGAATTTTCAAGAACTTTTCCACATAAATGGGAAAAGAAAAGTAGTATGAATTAAAGCTCTACTCTGTATGTTACTTGTATAGGAAGACTGAACAAAAGGTTTATTCTCACAGTTCATATTAAGGTAAAATAGGTTACCAGCTGTGTTTCTAAATTTTTTTCAAGTGCTTAACACAAAATTAAAATCAGGGTCATTACTTTCAAAATTATCATAGGGAAATAAAAATGATAGCAAATATAAATATACAGAAAAAAGGAGAAAATAAAGACTATCCTATGATGCAGCAAATCCACTCTTAGGCATACACCCTAAAATAAAAACTGGAAACAACACAAACATCCATTAAAGAAAGCATAGATAAAAACACTGTGGCATATTGAGGCAATAAAATACTATATGGCAGTAAAAATTAACAAATTGACATGGACCCATACAAATAGTTATCAACAACAAAATGGTAAGTAAAAAAAAATCATTTCAGAAGAATACATTATAATTCCACTTATATGAAGATCATAAGCATGCAAAAAATTGAACATATTTGTAGCAACAGACAAGTATGTAGTAAAATGACAAAGAAAAGTAACACAATGATTATCACCTAGAGGACAAGCTAAAGTTTGTCATTCTACAGAGAGAGGCTTCAAAGGTATTAGTAAGGTTAAATTTTTTAGGGGTGGGGGGTTAGATGATGTATTAAGCTTTTTTGTGTGTGCATGGTATGTTTCACAATTTAAAATTTTTTTCACATCAAAAAACCAGTAGTCAATTATTTCAAACTTTCCAAGAACAGACATTTCCATTGCTATGTAAAATGTTGCCAACCACAGAAAAAGATTGGAAGTTATGCTGAAAATCATAATCTAGTAAAACTCTGATAAACTTCATAAAAGTTGCAGTTAAAAAAAAAAGACTACATACACACACACACAGACACACACACACGTAAAATGAATTTACTTATTAAACACAACCACCACAACCCAAGACTGTAAGATTTTATTGTGGAAATCCAGTAATAGTTCAATATTGAAAATTTCATAACAATTAAACTCATCTGTAGATCAAAGAAAAAAAATGTTATTAGGTAAACAAAGGATGCCAAAGGGAATTTAATACAATAAATCCTCCATGCTTCGCTGGAAAAAAAAAAATTTTTATTAATGAAGAATCTCAGAATACTTCTACTTTTGGATCTCTCCTATGACTCCTTTGTTGTGCAATTCTGAGAATTTCCAATGTAACTCTTTTTTCCAGTAAAGGCCTTCTCAGGACTTCACAAGCCAACGTCAGCCACAGCACTTGCCTCTGTAGAAGAAATGTCCTTCAAAGTGGGACACACACATAAGATACTCCAGTAGGGAAAGACATTTAATTTATGGATTGACACTGCCTCCTCTCTCCCTCACTTCATATATCAGGCACTCCATATGTTACTCATCCCATTTCAGACAAAATGGATCGCGTAAGAGAGGAACCTTCACTCATTTGTTAGCTTTTGACAAGTGGAACTTTTACTCATTCTTTATATTCTTTTTATAATGTCTTTGTGTGTCTAGGTTAAGTCAACTTAAAGATGTATTACCTAACTTTAATTAAACCATCTCTCACAAAAAGGACAATTACATTTAATAGATTCCTCCAAAGAAACGAGTTTGAATAATGCAAACAAAACTAAACAACAAAATGGCAGAGTAGACACTTCTCACTTGAACCTATTGTCAACCATACTATGAAATAAAAACAATGACAATGCAATCAGATAAGAAAGAAGAAGGCCAAAAGATTTCTATATTACCAAAAGAAGATCTAAACTATAAATTTACATGCTCCGACAATGATTAACCTTGTCCTAGGTTAATGCTATACTTTTTGTTACCTGATGCTTTGCAATATGCTTACAACTAAGTATCCAGAATTTGAAGTACTTTGTTAAAGTTTAATATGAAATATTACCTCAAGCAAGGATACTGATAAATATTTACAAGAGTCATTTCAGAAGCTAACTTCTGTATCACTGAAGAAAAATGTCTTCATTTTCTCATAAAAATGGCTAAATTAACACATGGAAGATATGGCAGAAAAACAAATGCTGTTGGAAAATGATAAGAAAACACTACTAAGAGTTGAAGAAACAAGGATTAGAGCAAATTACACTGTGTGGGAGGTTTCTATATAGCTGAATTCAAGTACAGATGTTTCTAACATGTCTGAGCTTATGGTATTTACTAGATTCTCTTTCAAAAACAAAATTCACGAAGAACTACTTTTTAGTGAGTCATTAAAGGAAAGCTGTACCATGGAAGATATGTTCTCATAAGCAAATAATTTTTTTAGAAAACAAGACTTTTCAGAAAAACATGTTTATTCTACTTAAAGCCACAATGAATAAGCAGGTGTTTTAATTGGAAAAGAAAATGAGGGGAGAGGATAGCAGGAAAAGAAAAGGAAAAAGAAGGAAAGGGAAAAGAAGGGAAGATTACAGGGTAAGATTAGACATGTGAAAATCATTTATTATGTCATTCACAGGCAGACCAATGTAGCAAAGAAGCTGCAAGTCAGCAATGCCAAAAGTGTTACAAGATGATTTCAATGTAGTAAATAAGGTTTTTGACATACAGCAAAATGACTTCATGACTTTTATGATCACATAATGAATTGACTCATGAAAAAAAAACTTTTTTTTACCACACAGTGTTTCTTGGTGATGCAAGTACTCTTGCTGAAGAGTATTTCTAAGTGATGCCAATCTTAAGAGTTATATGCCCTACTTCTCAAAAGCCCCAACTTTACTAACTTTCCTGTGATAACATGAGATGATGAGCAGTATCTCACCTAGCAGGTAATTTAGAAAACAAAGCAATAAAGACAATCTACCCATTACAATAAAGTTGAAATTCTAACAATAAATAGAAAGTAATTACTTTTAAAAGAAATCCACATAATATGGAACATTTTTTTAAAGGGTGTTTTTTAAAAACTATTTTCTCTCTATCATGTGCCTTTGTGGGTGAAAATACCGTGCAAATGTCATATATTAAAACTCTTCAGCAGACACAGGCTCATGCCTGTAATTCCAACACTTTGGGAGGCCAGGTGCAAGAATCACCTGAGCCCAAGAGTTTGAGACCAACCTGGGCAACACAGTGAGACTCTATCTCTACAAAAAATAAAAAATTAGCCAAGAGTAGTGGTACATGCCTGTAGTCCTAGCTACTGGGAAGGTTGAGGTAAGAGGATCACTTAAGCCCAGAAGGTTGCGGATGCAGTGAGCTGTGACTGTGCCACTGTACTCCAGCCTTGGCAACAGAGCGAGACCCTGTCTCGGGGAGGGGGATGTGGAGGGAAGCCACACATAAAACAAAACTCTTGTATCTACACTGAGCCAGAAAAAAGAATTTTCCAAATAATTTAAAACCTCCCCTAAGTTTTGTAGGCTTGAATCCTTTAAAAACAACTTTTATACTGTTACAGATTCATACTTTAAAGTTACAACAAATACAAATAATTCATATATCCTTCATCCAGATCCAGATACACCAATTGTTTATATGTTGCTTCATTTACCTTATCCTATTCTCATTCTTTCTCTTTCTCTCTTTGTCCCCCACCCCCAATACACACATTTTTTGTGTGTGAACCACTTAAAAGTAAGTTGTTTCTCCTTGTTTTTCATGACCTTGACATCTTTCAAGACTACAGGGCGGTTATTTTGTAGAATGTCCTGCAATTCGGATTTGATATTTCTTTATAATTAAATCAGATACAGAGAATATATTTTTTGAAGGAATACTACAGATGTGAATTGTTACCCTAGTGTATATATTAAGAGGCACAACATATCTATTTGTCTCACAGTTGGCACTTTTCCTTTGATTACTTTGTTAAGGTTGGGATTGCTAGGTTATCACACTATGCAGTTATCCCTTTCCTTTTAGAAAGTACTCACTAATTTACAGATAAACACTTTCAGTCTAAGTATCCTGTTCCTTATCAACCTTGTACCTACTAGTTTTAGCATCCATGGATTCTTGACTAAGTCACTGTGAAAGTAATTTTTCTAACTCCATTATTCCATCAACATTTATTAGTTGGCATTCTACTGTAAGTGAGTACTTTCCATCCTCTCCCATTTATTCACTCATTATTTGTATCACCATGGATTCAGAGAGTCTCCTCTTACTTCATGGATATTACATTCCTATCGTTATTCAGTCAAATGCTCAAGTTATCCCAGATTTGGCATCTGTATCCTTTAGACATTGTCCCAGATTGGGCCACTGGGATCCCTTTCAAGCTGGCTCCTATATCCTTTTGATGTGTCCTTATCATTTTTGTTAGCAGTTTCTTACTTTATATTTATAGCACAATAAGATATTCCAGGCTTATCTTGTATTTTCCCTGCTTCAGCCCTAGAATCCCTCTTTCTCCCCAAGAAGCACTGCTTCTTTTCAGTGATGAATGCTATTTAGAAACCAATTATCTGGACACTAGATGTGCTCACTGCTTAAAGAGGTATCTTTACTTCTAGGACCTTTCACCATACAAAACTAAGACATATAAACAAATGCATGCACACGTTTATAAATTTCTTTATCTCTAACAGGATAAAATCATAGCAACACCTCTAATATCAATTCAACATCACAGTTATCTCTTTCCATATTTTAAACTTTTTTCTCCAGTACTGAGAAAGCTGGCTCATGTTATTCTCAATAAAACTGTACATTTGCTCAATCCTAAAGTAAACAAACCTAGAATTTAATATTAATTTTACAGTTCTTTGTGTCTTCAGATAAATGGTATATTATTTGAAGTACTGATACATTTGTTTCTGTTTTCATTCCATTTTTGGTTTACCCTGCCACATTATTGTATCTATTTAATTTTATTCTTACTTATATTTTTGTTAACTGTTGAGTCTATTTTCACTATGAAAATTAAATTTTCTGGGCACAGAGGCTCACACCTGTAATCCTATCACTTTGGGAGGCTGAGGTGGGTGAATTGCTTGATCCCAGGAATTAGAAACTGCCTGGGCAACATAGTAAGACCCCCATCTCTACATAAAATTTAAAAATTAGCCAGGTGTAGTGGTGCACACCTGTTGTCCCAGCTACTCGGAGGGCTAAGGTGGGAAAATCACTTGAGCCTGGGAAGTAGAGGATGCAGTGAGACATCATTGTGCTACCACACTCCAGCCTGGGCAACAAACTGAGACCTTGTCTCAAGGGGAAAAAAAAGAAAATAAAACTAAATTTATGGGTTTCAGCTAAAGTGGTGATGGGGTAATTTATGTAATGTGTTGCTTTGTTCTTTTATTTTGTTTTCTGTATCTTTTGGTGTTTAGTAAAGTCTGTGTTTTTGTTATATTGATTATCTTGGTACTTATACATTTGCAATGCCTTAACCCATTCTCTTATTTTGTCATCTGACATGTCAACTTTCAATAGTATCTTTTGACTCCCAACTATTGCTTTTATAACAGGTTTATTCTATTTTCCTCTTTACTTCTTCCTTTATAGTTGCATTATTTCTACTTTGTAAAGATCTAACAGATTTACATATTACACTGACCCAAATTTTGTAAGAAAAATTGATGGGCAAGATGAAAATAAATAAATTTCAACAAAAAAAAATGTGCATCACTGACAACTGGGATTTTAAAATAAGGGATCATGACTTATTAAGTGTACATAATGATGCATTTGTTCCATGTTCATCCATGTATTGTTCTTCCACTGAGGAAAAGCAAGTATAAAAATAAACTGAATCTAAAAAGAAACCTTCAAATCAATGCATGACAAGTTATTAAAGTGATTTAAAGCCTACTACAATTCATTCAATAAATACTTATTAAGCACTTACTATGTGCCAGACATTGTTTCATATGCTTAGAATACTATGTAAACAAAGCAGACAAATATTGCCATCCCCATGAAGCTAACAGTCTTATGGGGAGAGACAAACAATAAGAATAATAAAATACTTTTTTAAAAGATCATAAAAGCTTTTTATGTAGTTAAAATAAAATTTTAAATAGAATTTATTTCACTTCATTAAAATTTACTTTTGGTATATTTTTATTTTAATACCCAGGTTAATATATTAGGAAGAGTACCTCAATTTCACTGTTAAAAATATAATCATAGTCTGAAGAAAAGAGATTTCTAGAGGAAAACACCAAGAGTTCCTGGATTTAAAGCTGGATGGAAGAAGTAACTTATGAACCTTTGGGTTGTCTCCCCTTAGAGAATGAATAAAGTATTTACAGGTGTAAGTAGAACCATTACAATTTACTACGTTGAAGAGCTCTTATATTGTTTACTCCAAATGTTTGTATGAGAAGAAGGGTTGCATACTAAGCAATAAAAAATGATAACTTTAGTGCTTGTTTGTTGATATCCCACATTCAAGTACCTTACTATTAGAAGAACTTGCTTAAGTGATGGGCATTAAAGTCTGGCTTACACTAAAATTCCTAAACGCATGAAAAAAGCCTACTCTCCAATTCCAGGCAGCTAAAACATGAACATATAATAGCCTTGTCCAGATGGATTCTCCTGCCTGAAATTTTGAATTTTTAGGGAAGAACAAACATAGGTTATTCAAAGCAGTGGCAGTAGGAGGTGAGAGACTAATTCCTGATTTTCCAGATTTCCTGTAAATATCTCTTCTTCTGAAATTAGCCAAGACTGATTTACATTGTTTGTAACTGGTCACAGTCTATTACCCAATAAAATTCCACTCCGAGAAATTTATCCTATATTGCATGTTGACAAAGAATAGGATAAGGATGTGGAATATTATGGTAGTTTTTGACAATAAAATACTAGAAAAAAACATGTTCAAACAATAATAAACTATTGTTTTAGATTTTTTTTTTTTTTTTTTTTGATACGGAGTCTCGCTCTGTCACCCAGGCTGGAGTGCAGTGGCCGGATCTCAGCTCACTGCAAGCTCCGCCTGCCGGGTTCCCACCATTCTCCTGCCTCAGCCTCCTGAGTAGCTGGGACTACAGGTGCCCGCCACCTCGCCCGTCCAGATTTTTGTATTTTTTGGTAGAGACGGGGTTTCACCGTGTTAGCCAGGATGGTCTCGATCTCCTGACCTCGTGATCCGCCCGTCTCGGCCTCCCAAAGTGCTGGGATGACAGGCTTGAGCCACCGCGCCCGGCCTGTTTTAGATTCTTAAGTTGGATTACTATATAGCTGTAAAAAATAAGAAAATCATTTAGATCTGTATTTGGTGACACATAATAAAAAAGGGTACAGAGCAACTGTGTATATGGTGTATTTCTTCTAAAGAAGATTTAGCTATATGCTTGCAGATCACCCAAGTATTTTTAGACATGAAATAAAGGAAAAACTATATAGCAGTTAGCCTATAGTAGAGACTTTCTCATCCTTTACATTTATTGAGTAGTTTTCTTTTTAAACAATGTGCTTGATGACTTTTCCAATAAAAACGGGCAACTTAAAAAATAATATATTAAAAGATACAATATTAAAACAAAATGAAGAGTCTGAATCAATAGAACAGAGAATTCTCTGATATAAAAAGCTAGTATTTCATATACACATGAAGAAAGCACAGCATTTTCAATAATTAATTCTGGGATAAATCCATTAGTGCGGAAACAAAAAAATTATTTTTTTTACCTCATGCATACCGAAGCAAATTCCAGGTAAGAAAATTTAAATATAAAATTTTTTAAAAGAAGAAAATACATCAATATATTTATAATATTAAAGAGCAAGGAAGGCTCTTCTTAGCATAAGAAGTCATTATCTTCAAGAAAGACTAAGATATTTTTTTCATTAAAATTTAAAAATGGCTAGGCACGGTGGCTCACAACTGTAATCCCAGCATTTTGGGAGTCCGAGGCAGGTGAATTACCTGAGGTCAGGAGTTCAAGACCAGCCTGGCCAACATGGTGGAACCCCATCTCTACTAAAAAAATAAAAATTAGCTGGGCCTGGTGGTGGTGCACACCTGTAATCTCAGCCATTCAGGAGGCTGAGACAGGCAAATCACTTGAATCCAAGAGACAGAGGTTGCAGTGAGTCGAGATCACGCCACTGCACTCCAGCCTGGACGACAGAGTGAGGCTCGGTGTCAAAAAATAAACATATAATAAAAGTAAAATAAAATAAAATTTAAAAACTTAGGCAAAATATAACACAATGCTAAATGATAAACAGCAACCTAGAAAACTGTGTGTGTGTATGTGTGTGTGTATGTATGTATGTATCTCAAACTACTTTAAGTCATTACAAAAAGGATTGATATGATTTTTTAAAACAAAGTAATATTTGATGCACCTGAGAAACACAAATGCAAAATGTGAAATGTGTTTGAAAAATTATAATATCCGGTTTTGGCAAAGATTTAGGTAAACAGAAACTCATACACAGAGTAGAAATACACAGTGTTATATCAGTTCTGAAGGATAAATTAACAATATTCTCTATAAAAGCATTAAAAACATGAGTATCATTTGATCTCAGAGATCTTTCTCCTACCAAATAACACTAAGAAAATAAACACGTTGGCCAGGCGCAATGGTTCACGTCTGTATCCCAGCACTTCGGGACGCCGAGGCGGGCAGATCACTTAAGGTCAGGAGTTCAAACCAGCCTGGCCAATGTGGTGAAAACCCATTTTACTAAAATCACAAACATTAGCTGGGCATGGTAGCATGCACCTGTAATCCCAGCTACTCCGGAGACTAAGGCAGGGGAACAGCTTGAACCCAGGAGGCGGAGGTTGCAGTGAGCCGAGATTGCACTACTGAACTCCAGCCTGGACGACAGAGCAATACTTCATCTCCAAAATAAAATAAAATAAAATAAAATAAAATAAAATAAAATATGTTATTCAAATATTCATTCAAAGACATCATTATAGATTTATATGTATATGATACATAGTTTCAAAGATTTGCCAAAAAAAAATCAAACCGTCACTGCTTATAAGGAAAAAAAACAACCTAACTATAAACAGGGAACTGCTACACTAAGTTTTCTGCTAGAAAATCCATGTGGCCCATAAAATAGTGGTGTAAAAGAATACGTATTAACATGTAAAATATTTTAGATACTATGCAAAATTAGAAAAAAATCATACAGTATGATTCTATTTAAAATATTTGTAAGTGAATATATGTAAAATATATTCAATATATATGTAAAAAAATCTATCAAGGAAAAAGGAGTAAACATAGAGAAGTTATTCCTCCGGAGTCCTGAATAAGGAGAAAAACTTAGTTAAGATATGAATCATTTTTTAAGTGGTAGAGAAAGTAGTTTAAAAAAGAAACCTAAATGTCAGTTTCTATTTTCTCAGTACATTAGGAAGATACCTAAAATGAGTACAGTAGACAGGAGTGGAGACTGGGGAATTTAAACAAATAACAAATATTTAAAACAGCTTTTGTAGGAATAAAAGAGAGGATGTGGTCATTTATTGAGGCAGTAGTAGTGTTACATAGGAAAAGAGACTTTAATTTAGAAAAAAAGAGGATGGAAAGGACAGGAAGTGGGCAGGAAAGGCAGGTAAAGGAAAAGGAGGGATATAAAGAGAAGAAAATAAAGAAGAGAAGAACAAACAAGATAGGAGGAAAAGAAAAGAACAGAGAGGCCAGGCGCCGTGGGAGGTGCTTTGGGAGGCCGAGGCGGGCAGATCACAAGGTCAGGAGATCGAGACCATCCTGGCTAACAGGGTGAAACCCTGTCTCCACTAAAAATACAAAAAAATTAGCTGGGCGCGGTGGCAGGTGCCTGTAGTCCCAGCTACTTGGGAGGCTGAGGCAGAAGAACGGCATGAACCCGGGAGGCAGAGCTTGCAGTGAGCTGAGATCACGCCACTCACCACTGAGCTCCAGCCTGGGCGACGGGGCGAGACGCCGTCAAACACACACACACACACACACACACACACACACACACACACGAAGGAAATAAACTGGGAAGTATGAAAGAGGAGGAAGGGATAAAGGAATAGGGAGGAAAAAAAGGAAGATGGAGGAAGAAAGCAGAGCAGAGTACCACAAGAAAAAACTGACAATATAAGAGAGTTATCATAAGATATCCAGAGCCTCCTACGGCATAGTATAATCAGCTAGAAAGTAGCAACCTCATGAGAACAGGAGTAGACTTGAGGTGATTGTACAATGGGTAGATATGATCCCCTACAGGGTCAGTGTTCTAGATGGGACTTTGATACTGGCACATGGAGGGTGCAAAAGATACAATACACTCCCATACTAAATACCACCCTTCATAAATATGTGAATTTATTTCTAAAATTATTATAAAATGTATTTATATTTCTTGAATAATCTAAGAACTCTTCCAAGTTAAAAAAAATAAAAATAAAAAAAAACCTTGCAGAATATAAAAATTCCACACCAAAAAAAAGGACAGGGGTGGAAAATTACAAGATAGTAAGTTTTAGAGTGAAATGGAAGAAAGAAAGAAACTTGTGGGGAAAGTGCCCCGGAAAGCTGAGGGGCTGGGGCATAAAGTATCACCATGCTAAATTATTCAAGACAAAAATAATAGCTAGGTAAACAGAGTATTAGAAATTTTTCAGAGTCAGTTCTACCACATAATTTATAAATGAGATTCATTATTTAATAACCACACTTTGTTTTCTGACCTCAGACAGTAAAACTGAATGCTCTGGCCAAATGAAAAAGAAAAATATCTTACCATCAGGGAAGCTAGGGTTGTTTAACCAATTAAAGTACACAAGATAAATGCCCTCTACCGTTAGGATAACACCCTTACAAAAAAGAACACATTGGGAGCTATCCCTGGTGCTGCAATTAGCCCTAACTACCGGAGACCAGACCTAAAGACTAGTTTTCCTAACACTGAGTCCAGGTCTACTACTTCTGTGATGACCTATTTGTCTGAATCTCACCAGTCTTATTTCAGCAAATTATAAACTTACCTGTGCCTCCATTACTGTATCCCTTCAAAATTCATTAGAAATTCCATGAAATAAAGAGAGCAAAGGGTTCCAATGTAGGTCATTTATGCAAGATGTTTTCTTCATATTTTCCAATAATTTTTGAAAATTAGTAAGAAAAAATCATATGCTGAGGTTGCTGAGCTCTATGGAAAGAACAAATATTCCATCCCTGATACTGTGAAGAAGGAAAAATAAACTGGTAGTTTTGCTTTTGCACCTCAAACTGCAAACATTATGGCCACAGTGTGTGGTAAGTGCTTAGTTAAGATGGAAAAGGCATTAAGTGTATGGGTGGAAGATGAATAGAAACGTGTTCTGATTGACGGCAACTGGGTTCTATACTACCTGCAGTTTCAGGTGTCTACTGGAGGTCTTAGAACAAACCCTCCACGGATAAAGGGGACTTCCGTAAAAACACACTCAAAAGTGCTCCAGATGCTGAAATTATCAAACACAGATTAAAACCCCAGGCAAATTTTTAAAAATTCATAACTGCTTATAACATAGGGGTATCAAAACCAAAGATGAAAACAATTATTAAAGGTATTCAGAGGAAAACAAGACATTTGCTTCAAAAAATGCAAGAATAGAAAAAATAAAATATTTCCTAAAAAACAAATGACCTTTTTTTAAAAACCAGCAGACCTGCACTAAAAGATTAAGTTTATAAATGGAGTTATGGAGATGTAATAAAAAGCCATGAAAAAAATATATATATGTAGAATATCTTGCTGATACATATGTATATATATTGTCCTCTGGGATTTAAATATAGACAATAGAAATACACAATGCTATGACATATATAGCATATATATAAAATATATATACACACATGTGCGCGCACACACACATAGTTATATAAAGGCAGTCACATGTATAAAGTACTCTAAGGTCTTTCAATTAGGTCTTTCGATTTATGGGAAAGGGATAAAAGTATCAAGTGTTAGACATTGATAAGTCAAGGGTGAGTGTAAATAATAAATTAATAAAGATGAAAAAATTCCTCAGTTAATTCAAACAAGATAAAAAAGAGAAAAAAAATTATAAAAAAGCAGAGAGATAAAATACAAAATAAGACTTTTTTTTTTTGAGATGGAGGTTCACTCTTGTTGCCCAGGCTTGAGTGCAATGGTGCGGTCTTGGCTCCCTGCAACCTCTGCTTCCGGGGTTCAAGCGATTCTCTTGTCTCAGCCTCCCAAGTAACTGGGATTATAGGCGCCTACCACCATACCCAGCTAATTTTTGTATTTTTAGTAGAGATGGGGTTTCAACCATGTTGGCCAGGCTGGTCTNTCAAGGGTGAGTGTAAATAATAAATTAATAAAGATGAAAAAATTCCTCAGTTAATTCAAACAAGATAAAAAAGAGAAAAAAAATTATAAAAAAGCAGAGAGATAAAAATACAAAATAAGACTTTTTTTTTTTTGAGATGGAGGTTCACTCTTGTTGCCCAGGCTTGAGTGCAATGGTGCGGTCTTGGCTCCCTGCAACCTCTGCTTCCGGGGTTCAAGCGATTCTCTTGTCTCAGCCTCCCAAGTAACTGGGATTATAGGCGCCTACCACCATACCCAGCTAATTTTTGTATTTTTAGTAGAGATGGGGTTTCAACCATGTTGGCCAGGCTGGTCTCAAACTCCTGACCTCAGGTGATCCAACTGACTCAGCCTCCCAAAGTGTTGGGATTACAGGCATGAGCCACTGCTCCCGGCCCAAAATAAGACTTAAACCCAAATACGTCACAAGCCGTATTAAATATAAATGGACTAAACAATTTTTAAAAAAAGATCCTCCAATTACACTTTAAAAATTCAAGTATATGTTTTTTATCCAGAAGATTGAAATTTTAAAATGTAATTAACCAAATTAGCTGATATAGCTATATTAATATCAGATAACACACTTTAACATAAAAACCTCTATTAAAGATAAAGCAAATTTTATAATACTATATCTAACTAATTTTAGAAAACAATTGACCAGGAAGATATCATTTCACCTTTGACCTAGTAAGAGCCCCAAAATATAGAATGCAAAATTGACACAACTAAAAAAAAGACAAGTCCATAATTAATGATTGTCATAGTTTCATTTTTAAAACCTCTCTCTCTTAATAATTGAAGAAACAAACCAACCCAGTAAGGATATGGCTTTATCCGTATTATTAACAAACTTGAACTAATGGACATACTGTATACAAAACACTGAACTCTGTGCTACAACGCACCATATACTTAAGTATGGATAGAATATATTTAAAAATGTACCATATATTAAGTCATAAATTTCAAACAATTGGGATCATACATACTATGTTCTCTGATCACAATACAAATTAGGTAACAACGACAGAAATGCTAGGAAATCCTCCCATGTTTGGAAATTAAGAAGTATATTTTGAAATAACCCAAAGGACAAAGAATCCTAATATTGTAGAAAGTAGAAAAACATTTTAACTTAATCATAATAAACTAGAACATGCAAAACTTGTGGCAACAAGCTAAAAGCAGTACTTAAGACAGAAATGTACAGTCCCAAAACAAAATATTAAAAGCAAGAATGAAAATTAATTATGAGCATCCATCTTGTCAAAAGGGTTTTAAAGTAGAAGGGAATAAAAGGCAAATGCAGAAATCAATGAAACAGAAAATTAATATAATATAGAGAATCAACACAGACAAAGTAGTTTATCAGAAAACACGAATAAAATTGATTACTTTCTGGTGAGACTGATGGGGGTGGAAAGGAAAGTGCACTAATTACCAATGTTAAGAGTGAAAGAGGGGACATTAATTATAGTTCCTGCTGCCACTATAATATTTGACTAGTGCTATAATTACTGAAGAAATTCAATCTGTAATACAAACTGTTCCACAAATAAAACTAGATCATAGATGACTACCTTACTGGTGGGAATTATAGCAGATAGTTGAGAAATAAATTACAACCTAGGCCGGGCGCAGTGATGCACACCTGTGAGTCCCACCTACTTAGAAGGCTGAGGTGGGAGGATCACCTGAGCCCAGGGAGGTCCAGACTGCAGTGAGCCATGACTGGGCCACTGCACTCCAGCCTGGATGACAGAATGAGACCCTTTCTCAATCAATCAATCAATCAACAATCTTACATATACTTTTCCAAAAATAAGGAGAAGAGTTCATCAGAACCCTGATATTAAAACCTAACAAGGACATTTCAGAAAAAGAAAAGGCCAAATCACATATATTAATAGACAGACAGTTACAAGACTGTAAACAAAATATTACCAAATCAAATACAAGAAGATATATTAGGGATAAAACTTTATGAAAAAGTTGAGTTTATACCAGGATTTAAGGTTGTCCTAACATTTTAAAATGTAATTTGCCACATTAGAAAATATGGAAGACAAATCATATTATAATAGATGCATTAAAAGTATTTGATAAAATTCAGTATCTATTTTCAATTAAAAGAAAACACAGCTACTACTTCACACCATTACGACTGCTGCCAAAAAAAAAAAAAAAAAAAAAAAAACACACACACACAGAAGATGTGCTGGCAAGAAAGTGAAGAAACTGGAACCCTTGTGCACTGTTGGTGGAAATATAAAATGGTATAGCCACTATGGGAAACAGCATGGCAGCTCCTCAAAAAATTAATAATAGAATTACCATACAATCCACCATTTCACTTGTGGGTAAACACCTTTAAATAAATGAAAAACAAGGACTCAAAAGATTATTTGTACAGTCATGTTCATAACAGCTTTATTCACAATAGCCAAAAGGAAGAAGTAGCCCAAGCGTCCACTGACGAATAAATAGATAAAAAAGAAAACAAAGAAAAACCTCTTCTCAGAGTAGGAACAGAATTTCCTTATTTGATAAAGGGAATTATTAAAAAAAAATCATATCTAAATGATGGAAGTTTTTTTAGAACATGAAACACCACAAAGATGCCTGCCACCACAACTTCTGTTGAACAGTGTCCTAGAAATGCTAGCCAAGATAAAGCTTTTATGAAAGAAATAAAATTGACATTTGTGAACAACAGCATTCCGCAGTAAGAAATTCAAAAGAATTTAAAGACATATTTACTAATTTATTATCATTAATAAAGGAGTTCAGCAAGATTGCTGGATACAATGTTATATTTCTACATATAACAGCAAACATAAAATAAAAGCATACAATTAAGTATCTAGGAATAAATCAAAGAACAATGTACAGGACCCTTAAAAAGGAAATCATAAAACAGTACTGAGAGAACCAAATAAACAATTTAAACTTTTCATGAGTTAGAAGGCTTAATATTATAAAGGTGTCAGTTTTTGCTAAATTTAGTTCAAATCCAAATTCCAACATTTCTTTTTTAAACTGGAAGAACACAACACATTGAATCTATATCATACAAATATAAACATAAAAAATTAAAGTTACAGAATCATAAGGCATAAAAGAGACAGAAACAATTCTTTGATTCTATAAAAAACTAAAACAGGTATTTTTTAAGCATCATATAAAAAAAGACAAACAAACATTTAAAGGTAGTAAAAGCAAGTCCAAATATACCACCATTTGCAAATAATAAAAGTACTAATAAACTTTAGAGTTCATAGATAATAGAACTGAATAATTTAAAAATGGAAAAATACACTATTTATAGGACATCTAATTTATAAGTATAGAGAAAGGTTCCAATTACAGGAATGGAAAAGGTTATATCATTTCCATTCAAATCACATAAATTGGGAGTTGCTCTATTAATAAGAGACAAAATTGTTTTGTTTTGGTTTGGTTTTTTTGTTAAGAGAGGAGCTTGCTTTGTTGCCCAGGCTGTTTCCCAACTTCTGGCCTCAAGCAACCCTCCCACCTCAGCATCCAAAAGTGCTAGGATTACAGACATAAGCCACTACACCCAGCCTTCAAAATAGCTTTAAAAAATATATTACTTGGTTTAAGAAGGATCACATTATAATGATAAAAGGTTCAATATCCAGAAATACATGATACTTCTGAAAAACTTGTAAGTACTAAATAGCTGCAAAATACTGAAGCAAAAGTTACTGGAATAACACAGAGCAATTAGTAAATCCATTGTGGTAGGAGATTAACACATTTCTTTTATGTACTGGTAATTCAGGCAGACCAAAAAA
This sequence comes from Rhinopithecus bieti, assembly GCF_001698545.2. Taxonomy (NCBI): domain Eukaryota; kingdom Metazoa; phylum Chordata; class Mammalia; order Primates; family Cercopithecidae; genus Rhinopithecus; species Rhinopithecus bieti. The sequence continues at coordinate 302,464 of NW_016807308.1, forward strand.
ATTAATTAATAAAGCTACAGAAGACTAGAATGGTTATAAAGGCTAATTTAATATACATTTAGAGAATACACATTCTCCTCAAGCATATGAAGAACATTTATAAAAACTAAAACTAGACCATAATGAAAGTCTCAATAAATATCAAAGAACTACAATCACACAGACCACATCTTTTGACAACAATGCAATTATATTAGAAGTCAATAACAACAAATAAACACAGAAAAAGTAATATTGCCCCAGTAGAAGGCTAACATCTGAAGAACCAACCTAAGATCTCACAGACAAAATATAATCCAAAATGCACCACAGTCTTCTACCAGGCAAACAGAATTAACCTTACACATCTAGTCCCAAGGGGCATCTGAGTAAGAAGGAAGAAATGTTCTGCTGGGCATCACAGGTTGTCATTATTCTACAGATAAGGAAACTGAAGCTTAAGGTAGTGAATTTAACAACCAGGATTTGAATCCACACTGCCTATTTAAAGAACTCATAAACTTATCCACTATTTTGACCTTTATAAAAGGCCCTTATTAAATGCTTGTCAGATGAGTTAATAATATAATAGATTATCAGGCTTGTCTGAACATCAGGTCAGAAGAATTAATTAAGAGCAAATGAACAGATTACATTTTGACGTGCATTACTTTGTAGGATGAAAAAGTCCTTTTCATCCATTAGGTTAGAACAGTTCAGCACATTTATTTAATATACATTATCTTAAAAGGAAACTGCTTTTGGACAGGTGAGCATCTATTCACACTCTCATAAAAGATTATGTTTAAGTTTAAATTTATTTTCCAAAGTTCTTGAACAGAGTTTGAAATACTTTAAGTAATATTTATTTTTTTCAGAATTCAGAATTCCATCTCTCACTGCTGGGAAAGAAAAAAGGGTGGTAGATACCTTCAGTTTGGGAAATACAAAAGAAATTTCCTTAAAATTTTTCACTATGGGAGTATTATAAACTCTCATATCCTGGGTAGGGGGTAGGCAGCTGTAATACTTCTTAATCAAATTGTAGTCTACTTCCTAATCAAAGTATAGATCATTTCACTGATACTTGTAAATAAGTATGAATGTAAAAATCATCATTAAATTTCTTTATAAAATAAAGATACATCAGGGTCATAGAATATGCTTAAAGAGTGTAAATATGGATAACGAAATCAAACTTAGAACTGAATCCCAATGCTGCCATTTATCAGATACATGATCTTGAGGTTTGATAATTTATCTAATCCTCATTGTAAAACAGATATAATATCTACCTAATCGATTTGTTGTAAAGAAGATTGTGTACTGAGGTAGGCATGAGTTGCTATGCATGTAATAACTAGTAGCTGCTAATATTAATAAAAATAGCATCAACTTATTTATCAATTAATAGCATTAATAGTAATGCTCATGTTCACTATAATACAAAGTAACAGAGAATCAAAGACAAATGGTGTCTCTAAAGTTCTATTTTTAAACGTTGAACATTATAAAAATGATAACTATGTGAGGTAATGCATTTATTAATTAACTAGGTTTAACCATTTCACAATGAACATATACTTCAAAACAGTATGTTGTAAACGACAAAAACATAAAATCCTATCTGTCAATTTAAATAGAAACGAATGAATGAATGCTTAATGTGCCCTATGAATGCTTGCCAGATTAGAAAAGCAAAAGGAGTGAAAATATATTCTAATAGGCAGGGTAGGAAAGCAAGAGAAGACCTTTGAATCAGTTAAATCTTGCTTAAATTCTAGCTTTGTCCATTCCAAGTGACTTTGACACACAGGTAAAATGAGAATAAGGATCCCTATCTTAATATAATTGTTCTGAAGCTTAATTAGGATAATATATACTAACAGCCTACTTTTATGTCTATTCATTTAAAAAGTTTACAGTTTAAAGAAAAGGTTTAGTTAAATATTTTAAAATAAGATTAGTAAAGGCATTACAGCAGTGATATATTTTCTATTTTTAATCGACAAATAAATGTTATATATATTTGTAGTATATAACATTTTTTGAAATATGTGTATGTACACGTCTGTCCAGGTACAAGGGCTCATGCCTGTAATCCCAGCACTTTGGGAGGCGAAGGCAGGAGGATCACTTAAGCCCAGGAGTTTGAGATCAGCCTGGGCAACACAGCGAAACCCCATCTCTACCAAAAAGAAAATAATAATAATATTAAACAAAAATTATCCCAGACATACTGGTGCATGCTTGCAGTCCCCACTACACAGGAGGCTGAGGCAGGAGGATCACCTGAGCCTGGGAGGTTGAGGCTATAGTGAGCTGCGATTGTGCCACTGTGCTCCAGCCTGGGTGACAGAGGGAGACCCTGTCTTAAAAAAAAAGAAAAAAAGAAAGAAAAGAAATAGGTATACACTGTGGAATGGCTAAAATGAACTGATTAACATTTGCAATATCTCACATACTTATCACTTTTTGTGGTGAAAGCACTTAAAATCTACACTCTTAGTTATTTTCAAGTATACAATACATAGTTAACTATAGTCAGTATGATATGAAACAGATCTCTGAAACTTATTTCTACTAACTAAAATTTTGTAGCCTTTGACCGACATCTCCCCCATCTCCACACCTTCCAGCCTCTGAAAATCACCATTCTATTTTGTTTTATGAGTGTGACCTTTTTAGGTTCCACATGTAATTGAGTTCATGCAGTATTTGTGTTTCTGTGCCTGACTCATTTCACTTAACGTGCTCCAGGATCAACCATGCTGTTGCAAATGACAGGATTTTGTTCTTTTTATGGTTGAATAATATTACACTGTGTGTACATACCACATTTTCTCCACGCACTCATCTGTCAATGGACACTTAGGTTGTTAATTTCATATCCTGGCTATTGTGAATAATGCTACAATGAGCATGGAAATGCAGATACCTCTCCAACATACTGATTTCTTTCCTTTTGGACATATATCCAATAGTTGGATCACTGGATCATACAGTAGTCTATTTTCAATTTTTTAAGGAACTTCCATACTATTTTCCATAACGATACTCATTTCTCCCTTTCAAAAGAGGTCCTTTCCTTACACAACTACTCTCTCCAAACTTGTACACAAGTTCCACAGAATAAAAGATATGAAAAGTACTATCCTTGTTAATATCATCCACATTTACAGTGATAGTTTTCATATTTTATAGGACAATACTGATTACAAATATTAAATCATATTGTCATATTATGTCAGAATGTGTATATCAAATTTTGCCTTAAAGACTAGTCACCCACACTTATAAGGATAAATCCATACCCTTTCTGTTCTATGTAGTTTTCTTAAGGTTTCTTAACATTAGGCTAGATCTGTCCTCTACTTTAAGCAACCAAAAGAATCAAAGGACATATTACCTTTGTTTTTCATTGATAGATGAACTGGAAATAAAAAGCTATATATTGCAGAGAAAAAATGTGTACAGTTAAAATTATATTTATAAATATGAATCACAGAATAGTATATAAAGGATTGTAACTTTCAGTCCCTTAGAGATTGACAGTATTCTTTCACAGAGCTATTCAATATTGGGCATTAAATAAAGGTTTTTTGAAATATGACCCTCTCTGTAGCCTACATCAGCAGTCCCCAACATTTCTGACACCAGGGACTGGTTTCACGGAAGACAATTTTCCCACAGACCACTACTGGTCCATGGCCCAGAGGTTGGGGACCACTGCCCTACACAGTAAATCTATTATTTCACTGGATTTTTTAAAGGGTATTTCTACTTTAAAGGTGATAAAATATACGACCTAAGTACTACAGGTTGAGTATTCCTTATCCAAAATGCTGAGGACCAAAACTATTTCAGAGTTTGAACTTTTTTTGGATTTGGGGGGGGTGCTTTGCATTTTTTGGGAATGTTTGCATTAAGCTTACCTATTGAGTTTCTTTAATCTGAAAATTCAAAATGCTCCAATGAGCATTTCCTTTAAGTGTCACGTTGGCATTCATAAAGTTTCCAATTTTGGAGCTTTTCGGATTAGGGATACTTAATCTGTAATAACTTGTGTAAGGTTTTTTTCCCACTAACCCAGGGGCATTGTACTTAGGCCTTCTAAATCATAGTTCATTGCTCTTTCACTACCACATAAATCAGCAGGTAAAATCATTCTCCCTGATCACAGGAAGAGAGGCAAAGATTTCTGTGCTTCTTACGGAAAACACCAATCCTAACCGAATCCTCTCATTTAACATAATGAAAGATGATGATGATGATACTAGTTACCAATTATTAAACACTACGAAGTAAGTATTACTAAAACCTTTTAGTAAGTAGAAAACTGAGGGTTGAAGAAGTTAAATAATTTACCTGAGGCCAAAGCTAGTTAAGTGATAGAATTAGGATTCAAACTTGTTTAACTTTAGGGCACTCTGTGCTCCTGTCTCTATATTTTACTGCCTTTACCTTATTTTCTATCACCTCTACTCTGGCAAGAAAATACAAGAAAGTAAGAAGAGAGGCTTCTTCATTTGAAAGACTGATAGAAAATTCTCTGGTTAGAACAAAGTTCTCCTTTCTTATGTCTAATACAAATTTCAGCTGTTTATTCATAATTTATTATAACAGAAAGATACAGGCTCCAAGTATTAGCTTCTTAACGAGCTGTATGGTATTAGGCAAGTCACGACCTTTTAAATCCATAATTTCCCCACCTGAAAAAATGAATAACATTATGGGTAATAACAACTGTTGGAATTAGGTAATATTTGTGTGTAAACTGGCTCTCTATAGAAAGGTAAGAGTTTAAATACAAATAATATTTTCTTCCTATGTGATTTGCTCAGAATTAGTCAAGCATATTACAATCACAAACAAAACCATCAAACAAAATACAAAAGATACTCATCTTACAAAGAACTAATCAAAACCTAAATATTCCACAATTTTTTCTTTTTCTGAGACAAGGTCTCACTCTGTCGCCCAGGCTGGAGTGCAGTAGCACGATCTCAGCTCAGTGCAACCTCCACCTCCTGGGCTCAAGTGATCTTCCTGCCTCAGCCCCCTGAAAGTAGCTGGGACCACACCAAGCTAATTTTTGTAATGTTTGTAGAGATGGGGTTTCACCACATTGCCCAGGCTGGTCTCGAACTCCTGAGCTCAAGTGATCCACCCACCTTGGCTTCCCAAAGTGCTAGGAATATAGGCGTGAGCCACTGCACCTCACAATTTTCAACTGGGTTTTAAAATTTATCAGTAGAAATTAATCTAGATTATAAAAAAGAAAATGAAGATTGGTGGACACAAAGCACAATAATTCAAAATGTAGTAGTAAGTAAACAAATGCACTGATGACACTGCATTGGAACTATTCATACATCACACTCCTGGAGAGCTTCTAGAGGACAGGTATTGTGTTTTATGTTAGTTTCTAACATTTAATGGGCAGTCATTTTTACTTAGCTAGGCACTATTCTGTGCACATATTTATATGTATAATAGTGCTGGCTCTATGACCAGTTCTATTATTATTCCCATTTTACGGAGAGGCAAATGAGATACACAAAGACTCGTAACTTGCCCAAGGTCAAAAAGCTAGGAAGGAAGGGGTAGAGTTAGAATTCAAAAACCTGACCTAAATGGACTCAGAAATTTTATCTATAATGTTAGGCAAAATGAGCATAGTATGTATTTGCTGAATAAATGAAGAAGTAAAACATGAATGGGGCGGATATAACTTTTTTTTTTGAGACAGTGTCTTGCTCTGTCGCCCAGGCTGGAATGCATTGGCACAACCACAGCTCACTGCAGCCTTGATTTCCAGGGCTCAAGCGATCCTCCCATCTCAGCCTCCCCAGTAGCTAGTACCCAGGCACAGGCCACCACCCTTGACTAGTTTTTTAAATGTTTTGTAGAGATGTGATCTCGCTATGTTGCCCAGGCTAGTCTCAACTTCCTGGGCTCAAGCAATCCTCATGCTTCAGCCTCCCAAAGTACTGGGATTATGCCTGACCATAACATTTTAAAGTCATCTTAATTGTCTAGTACATAGATGCACCCAATACGTATTTGTTAAATAAAATTATAGAGAATCAGTGTTATAATTTATAAATGTTATATTGGGCAATTTCCAAATATTTATTTTTCATTTTGTAAGTTATAACTAAGTTGTCCCATTTCCCTGGCTTTAATGCCTCAAAGAATATACAGATAATGGGTTATACATATTCATGAAGATTTTTTTTTTAGTAATCTTTTTAACTTATTACATAGTATTCAGTAGCCTTAACATGTAAGATCACTAGGTGCAAATAACTAATTTACAATCATATAATCAGATACACAAGGAATCTCTGACTCAATAAAGTAAGCAAAAAGCATAGTTTACTTATATGGTGATCTTATTTGAAGCTGAAATACTTTATCCCATATATTGACCAGTCTGCCTTGAAAAATACAGAAACCAAAGACCAAGTTTGGCACATAAATTTTTCATTTCCTTACTTTAGTCACTTCAATAATTTTAGCAAATTAACCCATTTATGAGAGAAGTTGCAATTTTTTGAATTTCTGCAATCAGACCTTGGCAGTGTCCTTGAGCAAGATATAAATAACTCCCACATGCTTAGTGTTCCAATAATGGAACACTAGGGATAAATGGGTTAAAAGGTAATAAGAATTTACCTTACTCTTAGCATTTTTTTTCTAATGCCCTCATGAAATGACTACTTTTCAGATGTCTCCCCCACTGGTCCTTTACCAGTTGCTGGGGAAGCAGTGGGTTGTTACCTTGCACCACTGAGAACTGGTCACTGTTGCCAGCCTAGTGCAAATATCTCTAGACCAATGTCTCAACTCTAACTGCACACTGGAATTACCTACAGACTTCAAAAAAAAAAAAAAAAAAAAAAATCCAATGCCTAGGCCTTATTTCTGCGCAATGAAATCAGAATTTCTGGGAGTGGGGCCTAGACACTAAGGCCCCACTTTTTGTTTGTTTTTGTTGCTTTTTGTTTTGGTTTAAATTGTGTTTTCTCAAGTGCAGCTGAAGTTGGAGGATGACTGTTCTAATCCTTCCTCCGTCATACTCAAAACCCATACCTACACACACATACATATTCATTTCATATGCTAACATACATGTTATGTACTGTGTTGTATTTATAGCTCACACTACTTTTCAGTAGTAGTAGCACAGCATTCTAAGTCACCCTTTAATGGACATTTTAGACTGCTTCTAGTGTTTCTGCTAACACAAGACTATCATAAATATCTATGTACATACATCTTTGCACATTTTTCCTGTCATTTCTTCGGAATAAATTTTCATTCATTAATTCAAAAAGCAAATCATACAGTGTCAACTATGTAGAAGGTACTCTTCTAACTACTAGAAAACAGTAAAGTAACTGAGAAGCGCTAAGAAATTTCAATTGAAATTACCTTAAACTTACAAGTCGATATAAGGAATTAGTCATCATTTTAAATATTAAGCCATCCCAATCAAGAATAAGACACATTTCATTTATGTAGTGAGAGCTTACACTGTTTCATAGTTTCGTTTAAGTTTTTTTTTTTCTTTTTCTTTTTTTGAGACAGAGTCTTGCTCTGTCGCCCAGGCTGGAGTACAGTGGAGCCACCTCGGCTCACTGCAACCTCCACCTCCCGGGTTCAAGCAATTCTCCTGCCTCAGCCTCCCGAGTAGCTGGGATTATAGTTGCCAACCACCACACCCAGCTAACTTTTGTATTTTTAGTAGAGATGGGGTTTCACTATACCAGGCTGGTCTCGAACTCCTGACCTAAGGGGATCCACCCGCCTCGGCCTCCCAAAGTGCTGGGATTACAGGCATGAGCCACTGCCCGCAACTTCATTTAAGTTTTTCTTATATAGGTCTTACATGTTTCTCATCGTGTTTATTCTTAGATATTATTATAAGTTGGATCTTTTTTCTATTAATTTTAATTGGAATTGCTGGTATCATATTTTAAAATAGTAGATACTAAGTTTTGCATATTTGGCTGGATATTGTGACTTGTGTCTATAATTCCAGTGACTCAGGAGGCTGAGGCAGGAGGATCACTTGAGGCCAGGTGTTCAAGACCAGCCTGGGCCACATAGCAAGATCCTCATCTCTACAATAAATAAATAGATAAATAAATAAATAAAAATTAGCCAGATACAGCAGTACACGCCTGTAGTCCCAGCTACTCAGGAGGCTGAGGTGGGAGGATTGATTGAGCTCAGGAGTTTGAGGCTACCGTGAGCTACAATCTCGCCACTGCACTGCAGCACAGCCAACACAGTGAGACCCTGACTCTAAACAAAATTAAATAAAAACTTTTTTGCATATTTATATTTTTGGATTCTGTCCATTTTATAGAAGTCTCTCATTAGGTTCAATAGTTTTCCCATTGTTTCTTTGCTTTCCTATTTAACGTAAAAGTAGTGATAATTTTCTCTTCTTTTGTCTTTAATGTTGCTAAAACAGAACACCTGAGATCGGGTAATTTATAATGAAAAAAAGTTTATTTAGCCAATGGTTCTGCAGGATGGGAAATTCAAGGGGCATGACACCAGCATCTGTTTAGCTTCTGGTGCAGGATTTTGTGCTAGCCCAAAACATGGTGGAAGGTCAAAAGGGAGAAGCAGAGACGTGAAGAGGCAAAATCAGAGGGGTGTCCTGACTTTTATAACAACCCACTTTCCTGGGAACTAATCCATTCCCGGAGCAGAACTCACTCAACCCCCAAGGGAAGTCATTAGTCTATTAATTACCCTCCGTGACCCAAATGCTTCCCACTAAACCCCAACTCCCAACATTGCCCCACTGGAGATTAAACTATTATTATGAGTTTTGGTGGAGACAAATCAAACCATAGAATCTTTCCAATATTTATATATTTTTCCCTTATGCACTGTCTTCCAAAGCAACGTTCTTTAAAAAGATAAAACAGAATTATCATATCATCTCTCCAACTGCAGTGGGAAGGACTGTAACACAGGGGTCCCCAACTCTCAGATAACAGACTGGTACTGACTGACCTGTTAGGAACCAGGCTGCACAGCAGGAGGTGAGTGGCAAGCCAGCGAAACTGTGCTCCACCTCCTGTCAGATCAGCAGTGGCGTTAGATTCTCAAAGGAGTGTGAACTCTACTGTGAACTGTACATGCAAGAGATTTAGGTTGCATGCTCCGTATGAGAATCTAATGATGTAATGTAATGCGTTTAAATCATCCTGAAACCGTCCCCGTGCCACAGTCTGTGGAAAAACTGTCTTGGTGCCAAAAAGGTTGGGGACTACTGCTCTAACATTTCACCATTGAGCATAATGTTTGTTTTCTGATTAAATACTCTATCAATTTATTTTCCTCATTTACTGAGATGACCATAAATGTTTTCACACCTGATTTTCAATAATCCTAACATAACCTCCTACATGTTACAATACATTCTTCATTGTAGTGCTGATGAATTAGCTAATTTCATATTTAGTTATTGATAGTCATAATTAAAGCTGGTCTAGATTAAACTTTGAAATAATCTTTGGCAGATTTTATTACAAAATTAATCAGACTACTTTCCACCCTTTTCTAAGCTTTGGATTTTTTTTTCAATCATGAGAATAATTTTTCACTTTTTTTTTTGGAGACAGAGTCTTAGTCTGTCATCCAGGCTGGAGTAAAGTGGCGTGATCTTGGCTCCCTGCAACCTCTGCCTCCCAGGTTCAAGCAATTCTCGTGCCTCAGCCTCCCCAGTAGTTCAATAGTTGGGATTACAGGTGCGTGACACTACCCCTGGCTAATTTATTTTTATTTATTTATTTATTTATTTATTTATTTATTTATTTGCATTTTTAGTAAAGACGGGGGTTTCGCCATGCTGCTCAGGCTGGTCTCCAAGACCTGAGCTCAAGTGATCCACCCGCCTCAGCCTCCCAAAGTGCTAGGATTACAGGCATGAACCACTGCACCCAGCCCATTTTTCAATGCTTAAGTTTTTTTCCCTGAGGTTTACTATCTCTTCACTAGGGAAATAATAGAGCCCACCAGGTGAGCCTGCAGACACTGTTGACAAAAAGGACTTTAGTTCAAGTCCTAGTTCTGACACTTGTTAGTATGTATGACATCAAGCACATCAAAAAGAGTAAATTTTGATTCAAATTTTGTTTTGAGACAGAGTCTCGCTCTGTCGCCAAGGCTGGAGTGTAATGGCACGATCTCAGCTCACTGCAACCTCCACCTCCCGGGTTCAAGCGATTCTCCTGCCTCAGCCTCCTGAGTAGCTGGGATTGCAGGCATCCGCCATCACGTCCAGCTAATTTTTGTATTTTTAGTAGAGACGAGGTTTCACCATGTTGACCAGGCCGGTCTTTAACTCCTCACCTCAGGTGATCCACCCACCTCGGCCTCCCAGTGTGCTGGGATTACAGGCATGAGCCACCACAACCAGCCTGATTCAGATATTCAAATTTATTAGTATTAGTTTTACTTTACAGGTTTCTCATTTTTTAAATCTCCTCCATATTTATAGCTATGTGTTCTTCTGATACTTAATGTTGTACATTTGTGTTTTCTACTTTGTTTCTAGACTACATTTGCTAGTGAATATTCTATTTTTATAAAATTTTGTAGCATATGCCAAATCCAATTCCACAATTCCAATTTATAGCCCTTCTCATGTGTCATCGTTTTAAATCTACTCTCTTTCAAAAAAAAAACTTACTAGTGTCCCTCCTTCATCCTCAAAATTTCCCCTTAATTCTCTGTAACTTTTATATTAATACTTTTTACACCTCCCCTTTACTGGTCATTTAACAGTTACTGAGGAAACAGCAAGTTTTATCTTGTACTAGAATTGTTCTTCCCCAACTGGCCCACAAAATATTTGTTCTTCAAAATCTTAATAGATACTGTACCATAAAAGGATTCCATATCAATTAACTCTGAGAAATATAGGTTTAAACAGGTTCCTTTAGCTAAGAGCACTTAAAGTACGTTAATGCACATTGTGAATCTATAGGATACAATAAGCAGCTTTTGTCAGATTCAAAAATCCTTCCTGAAACTCCCATCCACAAACCTATCCATATCTTACAGGCAGTTGGTGAAATACTGCCCTGGGAAATTCAGTCAGCAGCAATCATCTCCATTTTTAAAAGCCTGAAAAGCAGAGTTATGGTGAAGCCCTTCAAACCAATCCAAGTAAAGTACTTCCAAGAAAAATTATAACAGATAAAGTGGAGATTCCTTATCTTGGTGAAAATACACCCATTACATTTGCAAGACTTGGTACTTACCGGAAGGCTAGCAGGTAATGATCAACGATAATCTGACCAAAACATAATCAACATATTTTAAGGGTTTAGTTATACTAAGCAAGTACTGAGTACTCAATTGATAAAATTTGATGTGCCTTTCTTATATACTTGTAAGTATTTTTCTTATATTCTGGATAAACCACAAGCACTGGTAAGATGCCCTTCCTATATATCAACAACTAAGTTGGCCGGACGCAGTGGCTCACATCTGTAGTCCCAGGACTTTGGGAGGCCGAGCCGAGTGGATTACTTGAGGCCTGGAGCTCAGGACCAGCCTGGCCAACATAGTGAAACCCCATCTCTAAGAAAAATACAAAAATTAGCCAGGCATGGTAGTGCACACCTATAATCCTAGCTACTCGGGAGGCTAAGGCATGAGAATCACTTGAACCCAGGAGACAGGGGTTGCAGTGAGCCAAGATCGCGCCACTGCACTCCAGCCTGGGTGACACACTGAGTGAAGCTCCATCTAAAAAAAAAAAAAAA
>NW_016807308.1:314529-320152 GCF_001698545.2 Rhinopithecus bieti
AAAAAAAAAAAAAAAAAAAAAAAAAGTAGTGCAAGTTACAATCAGGAAGACATTTCTTTTAAAAAAGGTTTCAGTATGTTAAAAATGTACAGAAGTTTAACATGTAAAATACTGAAAATAATTTGGAAAATTTAAGATTAAGGACTAAATATAAAATATGGAATAAAATATCTTTACTATTATCTTAATAAAATTTTTACTATATCTTATACTATACTTTGAAATTAGCATACTGTGTCTAACTCCAGGATTGATCTAGTAAGTGTATAATTACTCACAGATGATATGTATGTACACATAGGTGTATATGTGTATAAATGTGTACAAATTTTTTAATGAAATATATAATCAAATCTGTAATGGCCTTATCCTGGCTGATTAATTTCTTCTACTAGGTTTTCATTCTCTTACAATGTGAAGATGGGTCTTCATGGTTGATCAAATGCAACAGAACAGGTTCTTTGTAGCAATACTTAACACTTCTCTAAAGCACTGGTTCTTTAACCAGGACTGATTTTGCCCTCTAGGGTACACTTGGCAATGAAGAGACATTTTTGGTTGTCACAACAGAGATGAAACCTACTGCATGTAGTAAACAGAGACCAGCGATACTGCTATACATCATACAATGCACAGGACAGCTCTCACAACAAAGAATTTTCCAGCCCAAAATATAAATAGTGCTGAGATTAAGAAATCCTGCTATATATAACCAAGCAGTGTGTCCATTCCCAAAAGGTGTCATGGTTATACAATAAGTATTTTAAGTGCAGAGGCCTATTACTCTTCCTTTCCAAGGCTGCTATATTAATGAATATCACCAAATTATAAACATTTATAGCATAACATCTGAAATGATTTGAGCCAATGAAGTTGTCTGCAACTCAGGAATCTTTAAGAGCAGAGGAAGTATCTAAATTTAGCCACCAATCCTTAAGTCCATACCTTGTTAGTAATTTTGTTTGAAGCTTATCCTCTAGGAAAATTCTCAGTAAGAGCTCATAGGGAAAACATTCCCTGAGGTGTGTGTTTGTTTGTTTTTAACACATCAATAAGATTCTTCATGGGTTTCACACTTGAAACTCATTTGGCTATATAGAAATCCACACATTACCCCCTGGCTCACATTTTCTTTCCTTGAGTATCTTAAATACATTATTCCATTTTCTTCAGGCATAAAGCAGTGCCGTTTAAAAGTCGGATGACAAACTTTTTTTCTTTCTCAGTTATTCAGTCTTTTTGCCTGGTGCCCAGTAAATTGTTTTTTCTTTAAAGTTCATTGATTTTATGTGCATTTATATCAGTTGTCATTGTTCTGAGTAAATATTCTTAGGTATACAGTGTGCTGTTTCAACGCGTAGTTTCAAATTTTTTTTAATTTCAAGAATGTCTTATTATAGTTTTTAGAATTTGTTCTGTTTCCTTGGCATGGTTTTCTTCAGGGACCTGTATTATCCATATATTGGATTATCTTTGTTTTCAATATTGTTTTCTCTTAAATCTTTTAGCAGTCTTTTTTTTTAACAACAACAACAACAACAACAACAACAAAATTTCCTTCCCTCAGCTCTGCATAATTAAGTTATACTTGGCTTCACCCATTTGACTTCTGCAACAGGGAGAGAGAGAAAAGATGTCCTTGGCACATCAGATTGGCCTTATGGTGGTCTCTCTCTCCTTGAAGGGCACAACAGATCCTGGGTGAAAAAGAAAACAACAATTTCCTTTCTTCACTTTGTATCGCTTTACACATTACCTGTGCTTTTTCTATTCACTCTTGAATTTCCACTAAATTGAGGCTCATTTCTGAAATTGTATATATGTATTTTTTTGAGATAGAGTCTTGATCTGTCTCCAAGCTGAAGTGCAGTGGCACAATCATGGCTCACTGAAGCCTTGAACTCCTGGACTCAAGAATCCTTCTTCCTCGGCCACCCAAGAAGCTAGGACTATAGTCATGCACCACCACAGCCAGCTAAATTTTGTGTGCACATTTTTCCTATTCTTTTCCAAATTCTATCACCTTATTTCTGAGTTTTTAAAATTCCTATTTATATTTTTATGTTTTCTTTCATAACAACATTTTCTTAATTTCTTTTAGCTTGTTTTGAAAGAACAGGTAATAGTACTCATTTGTTTTGGGGGCATGTCTTTCTGACTTGCATTCATGGTCTTTAAGATATTACTTTGCTCCTTTTTTTCTTTTTCCTTTATATTAACTTTCTCTCAGATTTCACTTCTATCATTTTCTGTTACTAATTTTTAAGTGAAATCAGTTTTTCTGAACTTCGAGATGGAGGCATGGTCATTCTGTTGTTTTGGTGGTCTTCAAAAGCAGCTTGTTTTCACAGATTTTTCTGGTTGTGTTCTCTCCCACTTTCATCTGAATCTTCTCTTTTATCTCTATTGTCCCTGTACTGCTCAATTTGGACTGCATTCCAGCATTTTCCTCTTAGTTTGGGTTTTATCCCTAAAGGGAGCTATGGCTACATAGTTTTGATACTTCATAATCCCTAGATTATGTATATCCCCTTCTACTTTACAACATATTACTTGTACCCATTCTAATTCCACTTGCTTTTCTTAAATCAGTCCACTGTATTTTCTAGTAAGTAGATTATTTTGGGGTTTTCATATTTTCTGGGCCGTCAGACAATCCATTGTTTCTCCATGCTTACTCCCTCATGGAGTCTTACTCTGATTTGGCCCATTCTCTTGTATTTAAGGCTCATAGAAACATCTCAACATTTAGTTTTTTGCAGACGTTTTGCTTTGCTCTTCAGGCAGGCAGTTTCTAAGAAGGCTCCCAATGATTCCTGATTCCTGCTATTCATGTCACTGTATAATTCTTTCCCCTTGAGTAGAGGATGAACCTACTGACTTGTTTTAAGATCAGAATACAACAGAAGTGATAAGATGTCACTTCTGAGATTAGGTTACATAAAGACTCAACTTACATCTTGTTCTTTTTCTCTCCCACTTGCTTATTCTGAAGAAAAACAGTTGCCCTACAGTGAGCTGCCCCACGGAGATGCAAAGAACTGAGGGAGGCCCTCCAGCCAACAGCCAGCAAGAAACTAAGACCCTCATTTCAATGGGCCACAGGGAAATTAATTAATTCTGTGAACAATCACTGAGTGAGTTTGAAAGCAGACTCCTCCCTAGTCAAACTCTGAGATGACTGAAACCCAGACCAACACCTTGACTGCAGTCTTGATTGCAACAGATTGATTGTGAGAGACTCTTAGCTAGAGTCTAAGCTAGAACTAAATTGTGCCCAGATTCAGAGCCCACAGAAACTTTAAGATAATAAATGTCTGTTGTTTTAAGTGCTGGGTTTGATGGAAATCTTTGTCAACTGAAAAGCCACATAGGAAAATATGTTTTTAAGTAAGTGCAACATGACTTCATGTCTAACTAAATCCATTTGATCAATCATACTCATTTTTTAAACTTCTTAACCAAACATCCTGTATAAATTATTTGAATAATTTGTTTTAATAACAAAAATTAGTATTATACTTATACTACATAAATAAGTAGTACATAAATAAATAATATTACTACATAACTAAGTAGTACGATTTCTTTCGGCTCTGTTTTTATGGGAGTGGGGATTTAGTGAGATGGAAAACTACTTCATAAGTAATTTTAAAAACAAGTATTACTCTTAAAAGTAAACGTTATATTTTTCTTTAATTTTGGAGGCCAATTTTAACAGCTAAGCAAAGAAAATAATTTCAGCCGGGCACGGTGGCTCACACCTGTAATCCCAACACTTTGGGAGGCTGAGGCAGGTAGATCGCATGAGGTCAGGAGTTCAAAAACAGCCTGGCCAACATAGTGAAACCCCACCTCTACTACAAACACAAAAAATTAGCTGGGCGTGGTGGTGGGCGCCTATAATCCCAGTGACTAAGGAGGCTGAGGCAGGAGAATCACTTGAACGTGGGAGGCAGAGGTTGCGGTGAGCCGAGATCGCGTCCAGCCTAGGCGATAAGAGCGAGATTCCATCTCCAAAAATAATAATAATAATTTATATCAATTTACCTTAAAATGTAAACGTACTCTGCTGTTTAGTTACCAACGAGGCAATTCCTTCTTCCCTTCTGAGATAAATTATAGTATCATTAATTCCAACATGTATTACCATATAAAAATCAGATGCTTTATTTTCTAGCAGCTTGAGTTTCCCAAATGAAAAAAAGCAGACACTAATCACATCACTTTTCATATGAATAAAACTTATACAGAAAACAAAACAGTGCAAAGTACTCCTCCCCCAAAAGGCAGAAGTCATTTATCCCAAGTTTTTAAATTCTTGTTTATGGTTATTCTAATTTTCAAGATAAATTCTATTCCCTCCTCCCTAACTGCAGAGTAAGTTATATTAGAGATTGTCACTTTGTATCAGCAATGTCTACAAAGTGTTTGGCACACTGTAAGTGGTTAGTAAATACTTGTTGAATGAGTAAGTCTATCAAAATCTGCTAAACTATAACCAGCATTTATTTAGCATTTACCAACTACCAGGCAATCTGCTAAGTAAGTACTTTATATGTATTAACTTTCACAATCCTTATAAGAAACTGGTTTTAATCTTATTTAATAGATATGGAAACTGAGGCCTAGAAGTTAGACAATTTATCCAATATAAACATTGTAAGCAAATGACATAATCTTAGTAAGTTACTAAAAAGTCTAATTTCAAAGCAGTGCTCTTACATTCCTACATTATAACAGCCATTCCTAAAATCTGATAAATGAGCAAGGATTTATTTTCTATAGAAAATACTTCTCAGTATGAATTTTCTCTTGCTTTTAAAGCTGCTTTATTTCAATAATATTATTGAATAAATTATTATTTTAATAAAACTGTCAAGTTTTGTTGATTTGGCAAAACTAAAAGATGACAGAAAACTAATGAGAATTACTCTAAAAATCCTAATAATGATCAGAGGCAAGACCTAAAGTTCAAGTGAAAGTCTATTAATCAAATGATGATTCCCAATGGACCCTCTCACCATTACAATGACCAAGTATTTCCAAAACTCCTGGCTGTTGACAATGTTCTACTAAACTACATTTTAATTTAAATTGATAAAGTCCAGGTATGATTTTTTAAATGTTCAAATAATCCACTTAAAACCATAATGTAAAATAACATTTTCAGTATTTTGACAATATTTGACAGAACAAAGTACAATTTTTCACAAATGAAATAATAAAGATTTTTAAAATGCAATTATGATACCAACTGGTGACAACGGTATTATTTTATAGACATTTTACATACTGCTAGTGGATGTTAAATTGGATCAGTGTTTCTGGATGGCTACTTGGCAATATACATTAAGAATCTTGAAAACATTTATACTCCCTGACTCAGTAATTACCCCTCTAGAAACATAAAAGGAAATAATCAGAAACAGATAAAGATTTACAGATTTATAAATAGATTTATGAACAAGAAGGTTCACCACAAAATTTATAATATTAAAGCAAAAGGGTAACTGAAATGTATGACAATATAAAGAAGTTAAAATTATGACACAAATATGAAGTTATTAAAAAATCATTTAAAACTAAAGATATGGAAAAGTTATTGCTTATAATAGGTTAA
>NW_016807308.1:321866-349416 GCF_001698545.2 Rhinopithecus bieti
AAAAAAAAAAAAAAAAAAAATAGAGCCGGCATCTCACTATGTTGCCCAGGCTGGTCTCAAACTCATGGGCTCAAACGATCCACCCACCTTAGCCTCCCAAAGTGCTGGGATTATAGGCATGACCCACCACGACCAGCCTCCATTTTTAAAGTTTCTATAGAAGCATATGAATTTTTTTTTTAAATCCTTTGATTTCATGTCTCAGGAATCTGTTTAACTTAGCAGCTCCTCAGTATCAAACGATCATACTCCCACAGTACAAGATTTTAAATTAAATCTCTTGAGGGCTTTTTTAAAATAGTGATTTAAATGAATACCTATCCTGATCCCTTGAATTATTATTTCCAAACTGTCTTTCTTTAAATGCTTCATGTGAGCTATTTGAGTTCAGCCAGAAATTTGGACAGTTTATCTTCTCACAAGTAATAAGAGTTTAAAATGTGGTAGGAACAAAAGGAGAACAAGAACAAATATACTGGATTAAAACCAAGTGAACTTATTTCAACAAGTCACTCTCTGTAGAGCAGTTCCTAAACATTAGCAAGGTTCAGAAATCACCTGGAGGACCTGTTAGAAATAGACTGCTTGGCCGGGCACGGTGGCTCACACCCGTAGTCCCAGCACTTTGCGAGGCCGAGGTGGGCGGATCACGAGGTCAGGAGATCGAGACCATTCTGGCTAACACAGTGAAATCCAGTTTCTACTAAAATTGCAAAATATTAGCCAGGCGTGGTGGCGGGGGCCTGTGGTCCCAGCTACTCGGGAGGCTGAGGCAGGAGAACCGCGTGAATCCGGGAGGCGGAGCTTGCAGTGAGCCAAGATGGTGCCACTGCACTCCAGACTGGGCAACAGAGCAAGCCTCCATCTTAGAAAAAAAAAAAAAAAGAAATAGACTGCTTGGCCCTAACCCCAGAGTTTCTGACTCAGTAGGTGTGAATATTTGCATTTCTAACAAGCTCCCAGATGATGCTGATCCCACTGGTCTGGGGAACCTCACTTAGAGAATCACTGCTGTAGAGTCTCATGAAGTATACTGTCTGAAATAAAAATCGTAACATGTCAAAAGTTCTCTAATTAGAAACACATATCTAAATATATGTAAGCAAATACTCTCTTGCCTAACATTGTATGAATTAGTTACTCAAGTAAATTATTTCAGAGGAAAATGGTACCACCAGATTTTCACCAATTATTACAACAATGTAGGTTAAAACATCTTCAAAAGGTTAAGTTTACCTGCTAGAAATCACTAAGATAAGCAACAGCAATAAAGTACTTAAAGCAGCAAAGAGAAAAATACGAGTCCTTAATAACTTATGAAATGAATGAAAAGATTAGTTCCTTAGTATATTTAAACTAAATTATATTTGCATCCATCTGGCAGTAAAATTAACACAGTATGCCCTTATGTTAGACACACCTAAAGTGGAATCATGACTTCACCAAACTACTTACCTCATATGACATTGGCCGAGCTAATGAGTTAAAGTTTCTCCCTTAAAACAGAGTTCCAGTATAGCAAAACTTTAAAATGCTTTGTAATGTCATTCTCCCTTCCACGAAACTACTAACGTATCTAATTGTAAGAACAGTAATGAATACATTTTCAAAACAGAATTCAGGAACTTCTGAGAGAGAAAAAATTTGAAAACTTAAAATTCTTTTCTCACCTGGATTCAGATGGAGTCTTAATGGATGCAATAAGGATGCCCTAACCAAAACCCAAGGACATAAAAAAGCAATGAAGCCTCTTAGATAAAATCACTATTGCACATAGAAATAGACATTCTGGAAGACTGAGTCAGGCATAGAGGGCAGTGATCCAAAAATAGTTCTAGGTTTTCTCTGAGATGGCAAACACCACAACCTTTCTGGAGCTAGACATTCTGGTTGTCAGCTTACGTCCTAAAGTACTAGCATGAAAATATAGTTCAACCAAACACTAAAAGAAAGCATCATTTTCCCTCAAACCTGCAAGAATCATGGCTCATAGGATGAATGCACAATCACCCCAGGCCAGGGTTTCTCATCCTCAGCACTACTAACATTTCAGGCTGGGTAATTCTTTCTTGTGGGGGGACCATCCTGAGCATTATACATTATTCAGCAGTATCCCTAGCCACTATTCACTAAATGCCAGCAGCATTCCCCAGTTATGACAATCAAAAATATCTCCAGACATTGCCCGATGTTCTCTGTGAAGCAAAACTACCCCTTATTGAGTACTGCCATAGCTCAAAATCAAGAACATCAGTAAATTAAAAATGTTTACAAATAATCTAAGTTTTAGATGGAACAATTCTCTGGCCACAATGCCTCATAAAACTCAAGTATCCAACAAATGTTAGCCACTATTATTATCATTTTGTATGTGTACATGGCTGCCTAGTGTGTTGGTAGTAACCGGAGTCTGAACTCACTTCCTGTAATAGTTAACAAAAACGTTTAGAAACTTGGGAGGGAGGAATCGTCAGCTTAGAGTACCACCAGTGCTGCATACTGGGACACTCATGGGAAGCCATAATTTATATCCCAAATGGTAAAAAAGTACATCACAATTTATATTAAACACAACACACAAACATGTACACACACGGATACATACACAGAAAGGGGAAAAAGATGCTAAAAGTTGACCTACCAACCTCAAAGTTCTAACACTCAAGTGAGACACATACAAATGATTTGACAGGTATGACAAGTAAGTTTCCAGGAAAAGTGATTTTAAAATCAGCCAATTCAGCCCCAGCTTATACTCTAAGTTTACACCAAATGATTCAAGGAACATGTAAGGGTCCTTTATTCTTGCAACAGACCTTCACACTAAAAATTAGGTTAACTAAAAACCTGAATATAAGTAATTTAGTAATGTCTTTAAATTAACAGTATTATATTAGAACCTAGAAATACAACTAGTATTTGGTATAATCTTATAAACACAAAACCTCACTATTTTTAATTCAGATTCAATAATGAATAATCTGCCTTCACAAGGTTTCCCTCACTCAGGCAATACAATGTCTTTTAAGGAAGTTAAAAGTTTTATAAACTAGTTACAAGATAATTGAATGCAGGAAGCTACTATATATGAAAAAAAGTTTCCACTCAAAGCAAGGATCTTAATTTCCAGTCACAGGGGAAGATAAATAACTTACTGCTATTTCCCTAATGCTCTGGTTACCCATTCCCACACCAACTGCTGTAAGAAGGTACATCTGTCCCCAGCTAAGTCTATTTCTTGCAAAAGCTGGCGAAGAATCTGTACTAATTTTTCTTTCAATGCTTGGCAGAATTCCCTAGTTAAACCATCTGGGCCTTTGCTATACCTTGTAGGTGGCTTCTTAAAAAAAAAATAATAATTCAATCTCTTTATTTGTTATAGGTCTTTTTTTTTTTTTTTTTTTTTTTTGTCAATTTCGGTAGTTTGTATCTTTCTACATCTAATCTAAGTTATTTAATTTATTGGCATACAGCTGCTACTATTCCTTTACACTACTTTTTACTTCCGTAAGATTGGTAGCAGTGTCTCCTCTTTCATTTCTAATTCTAGTAATCTGTGTTTTCTTTTTTCTTAGACAATCTAGCTAAACATTTTGTCAAAATTGTTGATATTTTCAAAGAACCAGCTTCTGATTTAACTAATTTTGATTTAACTAGTTTTTCTTTTACTTCATTAATTTCTTCTTGAACCTTTATTATTTCCTTTCTCTGCTTGCTTTAGGTTTAGTATGCTTTTCTTTTTTCAGTGTCTTAAGGTAGATGGCTGTATCAATTTGAAATTTTTATTCTTTTTAAATAGACACAACTACAGATTTTCCTCTAAGCACTACCTTAACTGCACCCATAAGTTTATTTTCATTAATCTCATAGTATTTTCCAAATTTACTTCTGATTTCTTCTTTCATCCCCTAGTTACTGCAGGAACATGTTCCATTTCTACATATTTTTAAGTTTCCCAAATTTCTTTCTGTTGGTTGCAGAAAGAGAAATTTCATTCTATTGTGGTTTGAAAACATGCTTTGTATTATTTCTTTTTAAATGTAATAAGGTTTCTTTTACAGTGTCACATATGGTGTTTCCTAGAGAATATTCTGTTTGCACTACAGAAAAATTCATATTCTGCTACTGTTAGATAGTGTTCTATAAATGTCTGTCTGGTCTGGTTGACTTATAATGCTGTTCAAGTCTAACATTTCTTTGTGGATCATCTGCCTAGTTGTTCTATTCCTTACTGAAAGAGGGGTATTAAAGTCTGCAACCATTATTTTTAAATTGTCTATTTCTCCCTTTATCAGTTTTTGCTTCATACTATTTTGGAGCTTTGTTGTTAGATGCAGATATTTACAATTTACAATTGTTATGTCTTCTTAACAGACTGCAATTTTTTTACCAATATAAAATGTCCCTTTTTAGCTTCAGTAACCTTTTTTGGTTTTAAAGTCTATTTTGCCTGATACTAATATCGCCACTCCAGCTTTCTTATGGTTATGATTTGCATAATAAATCTTTTGTCATCCTTTTATTTTCAATCTATATATTTGAATCTGAAGTGTGTCTCCTGTAGAGAGCATATAGTTGAGTTCTGTACTTTTTACCCAGTCTATCTCCAGCCTCTGCCTTTTTTTAATGTCTGTAAACGGGGTCTTGCTGTGTTACCCAATCTGGCTGTAACTACTGGGCTCAAGCAATTCTCCCACCTCAGTCTCCTGAGTAGCTAGGACTACAGGTGTACTTTACCACACCTGGATTCTAACTTCTGAATTGATCGATTGATCCATTTACATTTATTGTCATTATTGATATAACTAGATTTTGACCTGCTAATTTACTTTTTGTTCTGTGTGTATCTCACGTTTTTGTTTCTCCATTCCTCCTTTTTTACTGCTTTCTTTTTGCATTACATCACTATTTCCTAATGTAGCATTTGTCATTGATTTTCCTTCATGTTGCTCTAGGGCTTCCCATATACATCTTATCAGATTCAGCTTCAGATTTATGCTAACTTAATCACACTGAGATGTGAAGATGTTACTCCTATATAGCTCTATTTCCTTTTCCTCCTTTTTGTGATATCATTGTTACATACACCTATAAATGTTATAACCTGAACAATACTTGTTATAGTTATCACTTTACATAAGTTTATGACTTTTTTAAAAGCTGAGCAAATAAAAAGAGCAAAGGGAGTTTGCTCTTTTTTATTGTTTCTGGTTCTCTTTGTTCCTGAGGTTTCAAATTACCATCAAGAGTTATTTCCTCAGTTAAGTACAGTTTTGTGTCAACAAATCTCCCTTACACTGTAACTGGCAAATATATTGCATTTTAATGTATATAGGCCCAAAGACATTATATATATATTGTTTACACATTTGCTTTTTAAGACAGGGTCTGGCTCTGTTGCCCAGGCTAGTGTACAGTAGTACAATCATAGTTCACTGCAGCCTCAAACTCCTGAGCTCAAGCAATCCTCCCACCTCAGGCTACCAAGTAGCTAGGGCAACAGGCATGCAAGACTGTGCCTAACTAGTTTTAAAAATGTTTTTTTTTTTTTTTTTTTTTTGTAGAAACAGAGTCTTGCTATGTTGCCCAGGCTGGTCTCAAACTCCTGGCCTCTGGTGATCTACCTGCCTCAACTTCCCAAGGTACTAGGATTACAGGTTTCAGCCACCACACCCAGCTCACAATTGTTTTTTTTTTTTTCTTTTTTGAGATGGACTCTCACTCTCTTGCCCAGGTGGAGTGCAGTGGCACGATCTCAGCTTACTGCAACCTCAGCCTCCCGGGCTCAAGCAATTCTCCTGCCTCAGCCTCCTGAGTAGCTGGGATCACAGGCGTGCGTCACCACCCCCGGCTAATTTTTGTATTTTTAGTAGAGATGGGGTTTCACCACTGCGCCCATCAATTAAGAAATGGAAAAGAAATATGCACTTATACTATCTTTTATAATTATATAATTACCTTGGCTGGTGGTGCTTTTTGTCAATTTTGTGTGTGTGGATTTAAATTACAATGTGGGATCACTGGCTTTCAGTCCAAATAAGTTCCTTTAGTACTTCTTATTGGTGGTGACAGGAGGCAGTCAAATGCCAGGCAGATAGGGATGCATCCCTGGTGAAATCCCAACTCCAAGCCAAAAAGTTTCAAGCCTGAAAGCCAAGCTACAAGTCACATCCATGGACCAGATTGAGAACTCGTCTTCCCATTTGGTGCACTTTTCTCTAGTTGATCTCTACCTTTCAACTATTTTACATATACTTACTTTTTCCTAATTGGTTTTCTACCCTGCTGTGCCCACCTCTGAGTGGTGCCTCTGCTTTAGCCTTTCTTTACATACTAAGAAACCAATCAGCACACACTCCTCTATTCTGAGGCCATAAAAGTCTCAGACTCAGCCACACTGAGAGAGGGACCACTTCTGCATCCTCTTTCAGCTGAGAACTGTTCCGTCATTCAAGAAAATTATTCTCTGCCTTCCACACTCTTCAACTGTCAGTGTTTCCCCATTCTTCTTGGGTGTAGGGACAAGAGCTTGGGAACCACTGAATGTGGGTACAAACTATAGCACAGGTTAGCTGGGGCACCCCTGGTCTAGCTGCAGGCTGTGCTGGTGCACAAGCCAGACTTGGCCCATATGGGACAAGTAGACAGGGTGCCCCACTGCTGTGACCCTCGGCAAAGGGGCCAAAAAAGATCCTGTGTCATTATAAAGCATGACTGCTAGCAACAAATTCTCTGAGTTTTGTTTATCTGGGAATATTTTTATTTTGCCTTCATCTTTTAAAGATAGATTTCCTGAATACAGAATTCTTGGTTGACAGGTTTGTTTTTTTTCCCTTTAAGCCCTTGATCTTATTCCACTGCATTCTGGCCTCCATTCTTTCTGATAAGAAGGCAGTTATTAATTTCATTGGGGTTCACTTGTAAGTGATGACATGTTTTTATCTTGCTGCTCTCACGATTTCCTCCTTATCCTTAAACTATGCTATGATGAGTCTCTGAATCTCTCTGCATTTATTCACTTGGCGTTTACTGAGGGTCCACGACATACAGGTTAACGTTTTTCAATAAACTTGGTAATAAATTTGGCAATGAAAGAAAAATGCTCAGTCCTTCTTCCATTTTCTGTTCTTGTCTCTGTTCTCTCCTGGTCCTCCCATTATGTGTATGCTGGTACACTTCATGCTGTCCCACATTTCTATGAGGTTCTGTTGATTTTTCTCCACGCTTTTTTTCTCTTCATACTCCATAATCTCTGTTAATCTATCTTTAAATTAACTAATTCTGCCTTCTGCCAGTACAAATCTGTGACTCAGTCCCTCTAGTGAACTTTTCATTTCAGCTTTAATGTTTTTCAATTATAGAATCCCACTTAGTTCTTTTTAATAATTCTGTATCTTTATTGACATTCTCTATTTGATAAAAAAAATTGTCACCATACATTGCTTTACTTATTTAATGGTGATTTTATTTATTTCTCTGAACATATTTACAATGGCTATTTGAAGTTAATTCCAAAATCTGGTCACTTTCACAGGCAGTTTCTGTTGTTTGCTTTTTTTCTGGTGTATAGCTCATTCTTTCCTGTTCTTTGCATATCTCACAATTTTTTGTTGGGAACTGACCATTTCCTATATTATAGCCACTCTGGATCTTGATTGTCCTACTCTGGGGTATGTTACTGTTCTTTCTTTAGTCACTGGCTGGATTGTTTCAGTGAAGCGTATTTCTCCCCATCTCCCCTGTGTGAAGCCCCTCATGTTCCTCCTCAGGAGGCACAGCCTTGGATAGTCGCAAAGTCACCATGAAATGACTGCTTTGGGCAGGACACTCTTTTTCTCTTTCTTTGACCACATCCAGTTGTTAGGCATCACCAATTGCTGGCTGATTACTCCACTGTTTTCAACAATGTGCTGAAGCATCAATTGCTTCACAGGTCAATCAAAACAAATCTGGGTTCCTTTAAAGGAATAGTTTCAGGGGCCAATGTTTGAGATTTCCCAAAAAGACTCTTCCCAGCTCTTCATTTCCCTGGTTCTCCCCAGCAAACTAGCCCTTCTACAGTTTATTTATCTCCACTGCACCTACCAATCTCCTCCTAACTGCCTCTCACCACACCCTCCTGTTTTTGGATACTCTTAGACCTGAACTTCTCCCCACACTGTTGCAAATGAAGTTAGTTTCTTTAGAAAGAGATTTAGAACTCTGTCTTACAGCATACTTCTCCCCCTAGGCAAGTCTCTTATCTCTGGAGCTGGGTGGACAATGGTGCACTTATCTTTGAATGACAACCCAGTTAGAGGACAAAAACACTTGGTGGAGTTGGGGCAATAGCCTCAGGTCTCAACTTGCCTCTCCCAGTGTGGAACTGCTGGATTACAAGCTGGGGCATGGGTGACTGTGCCTTCAGTATTCCCAGTGGTACTGTACACAGGTACAGCCTGTGTACCATGAGTAAGAAATAGTGAGTTCCTGCCTCTCAGCCCCACTCATCCAGAAGTTGACCTCATCAACAGGCCGCTGGAGAGTAAGATAAAAAAAATCCTGATATCCTGGTCCTTTGAGAAAGATACCTTCCAACTAGGAAATAAAGGAACAGGTCATCTTGTACTCTTGGCTGTACCAGTCTGGAATGAAGTTTCCATCTCAATCAGCTGGGAAAGAGGAAAAGGAAGTGGGTCTTGGTTCAATACCACAGTAATTCAATGTTCTTACTAAGTTTTAGTAGATTTTCTTGAATAAATGTCTTTTCATTTGCTACATGCTCTTACAACCATTTCTCGAGACTTCAAATGACTGCATTTTCCGGTTTCAATGGAAAGTGGGTCTACAGAAAGACTCATGCTGTCCTGTTGAAAGTATACTGTCCCAAATAAATGTACAGCTCAAATGTCTCTTAATGATTTCTTATTGCATCTCCTTCACCACATTCCTCTTCCACAATCAGAGATAACTACCAGCAACAGTGTGAAGTAGAGATTTTTTTCCCCATACCTTCAACAAGGAAGATGTACAAACTATAGTTTCACAGAAACATCCCACACCACACACCATCATTCTCCCCACAACCCAGAGCTTTTTCTTTTTTTTTTGGTAAGAAACAGAGTCTTGCTATTTTGCCCAAGCTAATCTCCAACCCCTAGGCTCAAGTGATCCTCCTGCCTCCGCCTCCCAAGATCCTGGGACTACAGGCCCCTGCCACTCCACCCAGCTCAAGTTTGTTGCTATTTGTGCTGACCTGCCATTCCTGCCCAGTCTTTAGAGATTTATTTCCTCACATACAGGACTAATTCAAAGCATGGAAAATATTTTTTATTTTCAAGTAATCGTGTAAGTAACTGAAGCATGAATCTTGCAAGAAAAAAACTGAAAAAAATCAACTTTATAAAAATTAAAAATTCTTCCTTTTTTCATGAGAAAATGAAAGCACAAGCCATAGACTGAGAGAAAATACTTACAAATCACTTATTGGGTAATATTCAGAATATATAAAGAACTCCAAAACTGAACACAAAGAAAACAACTCAATTTCAAAGGTGCACAAAAGACTTGAACAGGCTCTTCACCAAAGAATATATAAAAAATGCAAATAAGAATATGACAGTACTCAATACGACTAGTCATTAAGGAAAAGCAAATTCTAGCCAAACCAAGATAAAACTACACACCTACGAGGATGGCAAAAAATAGACTGGCCATATTGAGTGACAACATGGATCAACTAGAATTTTTCAAACATTGCTGGTGAGAATGTAAAATTTTTTTTTATTGTTGTTGTTTTTTTGTTTTGAGACAGAGTTTCGCTCTTGTTGCCCAGGCTGGAGTGCAGTGGCGCGATCTTGGCTCACCACAACCTCTGCCTCCCGGGTTCAAGTGATTCTCCTGCCTCAGCCTCCCAAGTAGCTAGGATTACATGCTATTTATTTAAAAGTTAAATATATGCCTAACATATTCAATATACAACATAAAAAATATGTTCATTGTGGTCTTATTTGTAACAGCCAAAAACTGGAGGTAACTCAAATGCCTATCAAGAAGTGAATGCCTAAACACATTATGGTATATCAACACAATAGAATACTACTCAGTAATAAAATAGAAATGAACTTTGTTATATGAAACAACATGGATCAATTTCAAAATAATTTTGTTGACTAAAAGAGTACAAATTGTATGATTTCATGTATATAAAATCCTAGAAAATGCAAACTGATTTGTTATGAAAATAACAAATTAGTGGCTGCCTAAGGATAGCAAGAGGTTATAAGGGGGCAAGAAAAGACCTGAGGGTGATGAATATGTTCATAGCCTGACTGTGTTAATAGTTTCACAGGATACACATACGTCAAAACTTACCAAATTGAATACTTTATACAATTCAAAAAGCTAAATTGTACAAAGAACATTTTCAATTCACTGTACATCAATTATATATCTCAATAATGCTTACTGAAGACAGAATAAAAAGACAAATCACAGTTTACATGAAAATATCTGCGAATCATATACTTGATGAAGGACTTCTACCCAGATTATTCTGAAGAACTCAAAAAATTTAATTAAAATTTAATTTAAAAAAGAAACAAAACAAACAGACAAACAAAAAAAAAAACCCAGGCCAGGTTCAGTAGTTCACACTTCTAATTCCAACACTTTAAGAGGTTAAGGCAGGAGGATCACTTGAGCCCAGGAGAATTCAAGATCAGCCTGAGCAACATGATGAAACACCATCTCTACAAAAAGTTTATTTTTTAATTAGCCAGGATTGGTGGCCTGTGCCTGCAGTCCCAGCTACTTGAGAGGCTATCATGGGAGGATCACTTGAGCACAGAAGCCAAGGCTGCAATGAGCCGAGATCGTGCCACTGCACTCCAGCCTGTGTGACAGAGACAGACCTTGTCTCAAAAAAAAAAAGAAAAGAAAAAGAAAATAACCCAATAAAAAAATAGGCATGGGATCCAAATTCTTAGTTACTTCACCAAAGAATACACACAGTGGAAAAAAAAATACATTAAAAATGTTCACATTCATTAGTCATTTAGGGAAATGCAAATTAAAAGAACAATGAGATATTATCTTTTAGAATGGCTAAAATTAAAAAATTAACAATATCAAATGCTAGCAAGATTGAGGGACAACTGGAACTCACATATTGCTAATGGGAATGCAAAATTAGTTCAGCTATTCTCAAAAACAGTTTAGCAGTTTCTTATGAGATCAAATAAAATATAACCCAGCAATTTTACTCCTTGGTATTTACCCAAATTAAGTGAAAATTTCCGAAAAACTTATATGCAAATGTTTACAGTGTTTTTAATCACCAACTGGAAGCAACCCAAATTATTCCTCAACTAAAAAAGAATAAAGAATCTTCAGTATATCCACACAACAGAACACTAATTAACAACACAAAAGAATGAATTCTGACAGAGGCACTATGTATAAATCTCAGATGTACTGTACTAAGAAAAAGAAGCAAGGCTTAATACCGTATTATTTCACTTGTATCACATTCTTGAAAAAGCAAACTGTAAGGGTATAAAATAGATTAGTGGTTGCCAGAGACTGAAGATGGAGAGCTGGACTGACTACAAGGGACAGAAGAATGTGAGGGATAATAGAACTGTTCTACGTCTTCATTCTGGTGGTTCGTACGCAACTGTTTGCATGTGTCAAAACTTGCAGGGCAGTACTAAAATGGGTGAATTTTACTGTGTGTAAATTATATTTAATAAAAAGAGGGGAATGGTTTCACTACTGAAGTAATATCAAGCAAAAAAAAAAAAACAACTCCGACAACATAAGAGTCAGCAATTTTCTAATCTGTGTTCTTTCACACAATCGCTGTTTTGAGTTCCACCACCAAGTATAACTATAATCAGGAAGCACAAAATAAGGGCAGAAAGTTTGCCTTTTTATGTAATAAAAAATAAAGGTTAATTACTAAAATAATTTTAATAGTTAAGTATACTAGTCTTAAATGAAAAAGTAGTTATGTCCATAGGTAAGTCTAATATTTAAAACTAGTTGAGAAATGGTGATCACATAAACTGCTTAAGAAAGTGGGAATTATTTCTCATTTATTTTCTGTTTTTACATCTGAATGTAAAACATACAAGCACACAATGAATAAACAGCTCTTCAGTGATCATCTCTATTTGCAATTTTCTATAAATATTAAACACTCTAAAATTAAATGGCTCTGTATAATCATCCCAAACATAACCCTAAAACCAAAAAACAAACAAACAAAAACCATTAACAATATAAAAATGATAAATTCTCTAGGTCTCAGTTCCCTCAACAATAGCAATCAGCAGGGCACAGTGGCTCACACCTGTAATCCCAACATTTTGGGAGGCCAAGGTGGGGGGATCGCTTGAGGGCAGGAGCTGAAAACTAGTCTGGGCAACACAGAAAAGCCCTGTGTCTACAAAAAAATTTCAGACTTAGCCAGGCGTGGTGGCAGACGCGTGTAGTCCCAGCTACTCAGGAGGCTGAGGCAGGATGATCCCTTGAGCAGAGGAGTTCAGGGCTGCAGCCTGGGTGACACAGACGCTGTGTCTAAAAATAACAACAGTAACAATCTCCTCCAATTATTTCCCGCTTCCACAGGCAAAACATTTTATGACCCCCCCCCCCTTTTCTTTTTGAGTCTGAGACTCACACTGTCCCCCCGGCTGGAATGCAATGGTGTGGTCTTGGCTCACTGCAACCTCCGCCTCCCGAGTTCAAGTGATTCTCCTGCCTCAGCCTCCCCAGTAGCTGAGATTACAGGTGCCTGCCACCACACCCGGCTAATTTTTTGTATTTTAAGTAGAGATGGGGTTTCACTATGTTGGCCAGGCTGGTCTTGAACTCCTGACCTCGTGATCCGCCCGCCTCGGCCTCCCAAAGTGCTGGGATTTACAGGCGTTAGCCACCGCGTCTGGCCTCACATTTTATGACTTTGATGGAATTTGCTGTTACTAAACAATATTGAATATAATTTTTGTTTTGAAGAATCAATAGTAATACACGATTCTTATAAACCTATTAAGTTAAAACTTCTCATTGGAGAAGTCATCCTGGTCTTATCCCAACATTACATACATAAAACACTTAGCACAGTACCCAAGACACAATCAGCACCCAATAAATAGTAGCTGTTATAGATCACAATACTTTAAAAGTCAGTTATGTTTCTATCATAAAAGGTTTTTCAAATATACTGTAACCAGAATAGCACAATTTGATGCATGAGGAAAAAAACAGAAATTGTTAAAGACAAACTTGTTCTCTTATCTCCTCATAAAACCACTTTAATATCCTAAGATGTTCTGAGAATTCCAAAGAAATTTAATCATTTATAGCTACTACCTTTAGAAGTAAGATATGGGTTTTGGTTTCTGAAAAGAGACTAGCACCATCTGCTGGTATACTGGCTTGTTCCTATGAATCCCACTCTACAGATGGATGCTAAGGTAATACAAACATTGCTGGATCTCAAAAATCAGTTCAACAACACTTGAAGACATTGATAATGGTAGGGTATTTTTAGGGATGCATAGAGCACACGAAAGCCAGAGTCTACTTACTGATGGAAAGTACAAACTAGGGTTAAAAATCCTACTTGGGTATACTTTTTACTAGGCTGGATTTTCTTATGCAGATTATTGGCTATGCTACCACTACTTTAGTGTAGAATCTAATCAGCAGTGACAGTGAGATATCAGACTAAAACAAGATAGCAGAGAGGCAGGTGCCATACTTATGTAAGCAGTGCCTACAGACAAGTGTCCCTAAGAAACAGGAGAGAGCCACGTGTGAGAAAAACACCAAGTATGGTTGAGCTCAGTGTATGTATATCTCTTACTCTCTAAATATACCAGCATTTTATGATTATAGAAGATTAACAAATGGGAAAAATTAAAGAGATATTTGAGAAGCATTAATATGGGAAAGGTAAACACATATTGACAATAAATAACCTCATTCAAGAAAAATCAGAACTAATCAAAAAAAGAACTTTAAACAGTCATAATAAATAGCCTTAGGCAGACATGGGAAAATATTAGAATACAAAGCAGGAATAAACAGTTAAGAGAAAGAAACAAAATATTGGCTGTAAAAATATATATAATCATTGCAACAAAGAATTTTAAAATGGTTTGAATAAGAAAATGAACAAAGCTGATTTAAGAATGAATCTAGGAAATGTTCCAGAGTCTCAGAAAGCGACAAAAAGATTAATAAAGCACAAGTTAAAACAATGTGGGGAAAGTAATATTAGTGTAAATATCTACCCAAAAGGAACTGCATAAGCAAAGAAAATAAATGAAGAATTTGAAAAAATGACAGAATTTTGCAGAATTCAATACATGAAATCTCAGATCAAAATGGCTTACAGTGCTAAGGGGAAAAGATAAGGGAAAAAAAGTCCATACCTAAATGTACTGGAGTAAAATGTAAGCCTTTCAAAGACAAAACTTTAAAAGCTTCTAGCAAGAGGAGCAGGGGAAACGTCACCTAAAGAAGAGCAGGATCACATTGATACCAGATTTAAGAACACCACCGGGACAGGAAGAGGACAATAAAACGTTTCCCTATCCTCAAAATATTGAGGTAGAAAAACAAATCTATGCTTAGAATTTTGTATCAAGGTAAATTATCACTTAACTGTGAATGGTAAACATATCATAGGCAGACAATGCCTCAATGTTTACCACAAAAAAAAAGACCTTCTTTCAAAGAACATTTGAAGAACATAATCTAGTCAGAAGAGAAATGTATCCAGAAGAAAACAACAAAATATAGGAAGGAAAAAATTGTAGAAGATGTATTGTTATCTTAAAACAAGTGTATTCATAAGAATAATTAAAACATCACATCACCCTATTTCAAGAAAGTAGGGGTGCAGTGGGGAGAGTATCCTAAAGTTCTTGGAATTTGTTGGGCAGGGAAGGGAGAAGAGCGAGATTCAACTTGGACACTGAAAGGATATGATATAAAACAGCAGAGCTAAGTTCTAACATAGCAATAATCACATTAAATTCAAATAGGTTA
The DNA here is from genome assembly GCF_001698545.2 of Rhinopithecus bieti. Classification (NCBI taxonomy): domain Eukaryota; kingdom Metazoa; phylum Chordata; class Mammalia; order Primates; family Cercopithecidae; genus Rhinopithecus; species Rhinopithecus bieti. The sequence continues at coordinate 336,909 of NW_016807308.1, forward strand.
AACTCAGAAGATATATTCTCAGTTTAAATGTAAAACAACGATCCAGGCCAAGAACAATGGCTCACATCTGTAATCCCAGTGCTTTGTGGGGCCAACATGGAAGGACTGCTTAAATCCAGGAGATTCGGGCTCCAGTGAGCTATGATCACACCACTGCACTCCAGCCCAGGCAACAGAGCCAGACCCTATCTCTAAAACTAAATAAAATTAAATTTTAAAGTTAAGTTAAAATCCAAAACAAATAAAACCAAGATCCAGCAAAGCTAAAACATAAAGAAACAAAAGGTACCTAAAAAATATGAACCAAAATAAACTCACCATAGTATCAAAAGAATTTAAATTCAAAGGCAAAGGCAATAAAAGACAAATGGAAACATTATATACTGGTAAAAAAGCAAATGTGAATATACATAGATATACATACATACAGCCTCAATGTACATAAGCAAAAACTAAAAATCTGTGTGCAAAAGCAAGAGATTAACAATTCTAATTAGAAGTTTTTAACAAGCCTTTAGAAAATGACAAAAAAAAATTAAAACCCCAAAATTTGAAAATGCTACTTTGAAAGTCTGGTATCATATGACATATGTGACATCACAACAAACATAAACTATATTCTTTTTGAGCTCACACAGAACATAAATTGACCATATAAAAAAAAAATTGACCATATAAAAAAAAAAGTTGACCAAGTAATAGCCCAAAACACGCTCCAATTACCTTCCCAAATCAATGAAATACAGACTCTGTCCACAAAGTATAGAGTAACAAATTAAAATCAACAACCAAAAGAGAACTTTAAAAATATCATATCTGGAAATTAAGCTGTGGATTAAAGAGAAAATTCTAATTATAATACTTTGAGATGAATGACAAAATTCATGTCTTTGCTGTTCATGCAGTGTTAATAAAAAAGAAAATATATGTCAAAGTATGTGAAATCTAGCTTAAGCCTAAAGAGAAATTAATTTGAAAGATCAGAAAATAAGAATCATTTAAAACATACTTAAGATACTACCAAATAATATCATATACATGAAAAGGTGCTTGTTAAATTATAAAACTTCCCAAATGTAAAATCTTATTTTTATACGCACTTAGGGCAGGCATGCACTTGCATGCCTGTAGTCCCAGCTACTAGGCTGAGGTGGGAGAATCACTTGAGCACAGGAGATTGAGACCAGCCTGGGCAACAAAGTGAAACTCCATCTCAATCAATCAATCAATTGGTGCAATTATAATTTCCTAAATTTAATTTTAGTTGGAACTCCCTATAAAATTATTACAATAAATGGAACTAATTCATAGGCATGTGTTTACATACAAGAAATATGAGATCTAAAAAAATTAACATACATATTTTCCTCTATTTCAGTAAAATAAGTACACCAATTACCTTTACAATTTTAAAACTGAGAATTTGGGGGGAAAAACCTAAAATCTTATAGATCATATTGCAATTTAAGTGGACCACTGCATCATTAAGTCATCATTTTTCCCTTTCATGGAAAACAACTCTAATCAAAAGTGCTCATTTTAATAAAACATTACTTGACTTTACTTTGCTATTACATTTATTTTTGATAAACAGTCTGTACATCAAATATCTGCAGGTCAAATAATATTATCTCATTATATTCCTGTATGTGCATATATACACATATATATTTATCACCAATTTAAAAACTCAATATACATTCAGACATCCTGGGGAACTGAATGCTTCATACACTGAAAATTCTTAGACCCATAAGTTACTCATTTACAGAGAACTAGAATACAATATACTTAAAAATGAATTTCTATGAAGTATAATCTATTATTTTTGTGAAAACATAGAAAACGACTTCAGCATGTGGAAAAGCATATCAGAATAATTAAACACAGTCTGCTAAATACGTCCACATATTCTCTCTATAAATATATATAATGTATTAATATATACATACACATATGTGTGTGTATGTGTGCCTTTTATCACAATGGAAGTTTCAGCAGGACATATCTGATGTGACTTTTTTAGGTCTTCTTTAAGGCTTATTACATGATCAATTTGTATGAATGTTCTGTGAAATCTCAAAGACTACATTTCCCAGTCTCCCTTGTGTAACAAGGTTCTGACCAATGGCATGTGAATAGAAAAGGCATATACCACTTTTAAGGTGTACCCTTAGAAAAGTGCTGCTTCTCCCTTTTACTCTGCCCTGCAACAAGGTGGAAGGAGGATGTACTGGCAAGTACTACAGCAGGCATCTTAGACCCTGAGATAGAAACCATTAAGGAGGAGGACAGGAAAGAATAAGGCCCAAGGGCTCCACAAAGCTACATTATCAGTCCTAGACTGTTTGGACTGTTATATCAGAGAGAAACAAATTTAAGCTGTGTTAAGCCATTGTTACTTAATTTCGTGGCAGCTATGAAACCTGTATCCTAATATTTGGAACACCAACTGTTATCTTGTAGACCAGGGGTGTTCAATCTTTTGGCTTCCCTAGGCCACACTGGAAGAAGAAGAATTGCCTTAGGCCACACATAAAACTAACACTAACAATCACTGATAAGCTTAAAAAAAAAAAATCGCAAAAAAAAAAAAATCTCATAATCTTTTAAGAAAGTTTACAAACTTGTGTTGGGCCTCATACAGCTCACGGGGCTACAGGTTGGACAAGCTTGTTGTACAGAGTATTAGAACGTCTATGAACTTGGACTACATCTACCCTTAATGAAATGCCTTCAATGTTTGTTTTCCATATTAATAATTTCATAATAAATGCCCACCTATTTATCTTTTACATTTTTCTCAAGAAAAGAATATGTAATATGTCAAGAAACTGTAAGCATCCTGCTTATTTAGGTTCCAGAGAAACAAAACTTTGTTGTCTCGAAAAATCGCTTTGTTGTTTCAAAGAATCCTTTTGTCTTCATAAGGAATTCATAAATGACTATTCATTTTTGTGATCTTTGCATATTCACCTAAAGGAATTTATTAGAAAAATACTGGAGAGCAAATATTTAGAGAAATACTGGAGAGTTAATGGATAATTGAAGCAAGCCCCATGTCTATTCTACCAGTTCAAGAATAAAAGATAAGTCAACAACTTACAGATCTAATTGAAATGCACTCTCAAACTGCATTCACATGACAAAAGTGTGAAGAGTTTGCACTGAAGTGTTGAAATCTAATCCTAAGAACTAACCGTATGCAGTATTTGCTAATTCACTAATCAGGGTTCATAATCTTCAGACTTTTTAACAGATTCCTCTCAAGGAACTCTACTCTGCCCTAGTAATGAATGTTAACTGTTTTTACTCTTCTATTGCATTGTAAATAAATTCCATTAAAGCTTGGCTTCTACTTTTTTCTCAACCAAGCTCTCTGTGATCATGATCAATCATCCCAGAACTCAAAGGGCAATGGGCTTTCACATCTGTCTCAGTAAGTTAAACATTTTTCAAGACTATCCCAGTGGGTCCATTTTATCTAGCAAGTTTGTGTACTAATGGCAGCATTTCCTAAAACTTCACAATTACCCTGCGAGTGATATGTATGCCAGGGGCTAGTGAGGTCAGGAGTGGGCAGCGATGGGACAGTATGTGCTCAAATGTATTCGGGAAATTCTGTGGACAGTCAGAAGACACATTATAAGCATATTAGTTTGAGAAGTGCTGCAGAAAAGAACCATGTTTAATTCTTTTCCCAAATAGTATTTAAGCACAGAACACATTTTCCATAGTCCACCTACTTAACAATTTGGGAATGCTGGCCTAGGGATCTTTGCAAAGAAAACCAGTCCTTAGTCAATCATCCTAAATTGTACAATGAAAGGGGATTTGATACTTCATTAGGAGCTTAAACTCCTTTTCCTTGTAATAATGATTCAGAGAAAGGAATAGGCTGAGATTTTTCCCTTAATTCAGGCTGCAGTTTACAAAGCTGAATACTCCTTGCATTGTAAGGAGACTATTCCTGAACTTGCTGTGAATACCACCAAAAGAGCTCTACATTTTGTTTACATTACAACCTCCTCTACTCTTTTTGTTTTTTGTTTTCTTTTTTTAGAGGCAGAGTCTCATTCTGTTGACCAGGCTGGAGTGCAGTGGCACTATGCCAGCTTACTGCAGCCTCAACCTCCCAGGCTCCAAGGATCCTCCCACCTCAGCCTCTCAAGTAGCTGGGACTAAAGGCACATGCCACCACATGCAGCTCAAGCAATCCTCCTGCCTCGGCCTCCCAAAATGCTGGCATTGCAGGCATGAGCCACTGTGACCAGCCTCCTCCACTCTTCTAAGCAAAAGCAAACCCCTGCCTTGAATGTTACAGGTAGAGAAGTTTGGGGAAAATTAACTTCATTCTAAATGCTGGATTTTCATCATTTGAGAATATCTGTCCTCTAATTGTGGTTGCAATGTTGTCAGTTACATATTCTTTGCATATTAATTGAAGGTGAGTTAGAGTGGAAGCAATTCTTACTAGTCTCAACCTTTGTGATAGCTATTTAAAAATCACTTCTAAAGGGAAAAAAATATAGAAATGTCCAAACCAAATCAAGTCAGCTTAATGTTAAAATAAGATTCTAAGTAATAGCAAAGCCATTCCAGAAGAATTTTAATAAGATATGATGCTAAGTACAGCCCAGTAGATAATTCTCCCCACTCCCAAGTATCTTTCCTGAACAGTCCCTTTTTCTTAACCACATGCACTAGTCACACAAATGTGTGTCCAGGAATATTCCAAGTTAGAAAATGTATTCTAGGCTGGGCGCATTGGCTCACGCCTATAATCCCAGCACTTTGGGAGGCTGAGGTGGGAGGATCACTTGAGGCCAGGAGTTCAAGACCAGCCTGGCCAACATGGCGAAACCCCATCTCCACTAAAAATAAAAAATTAGCCAGGCGTGGCAGCACACACCTGTAATTCCAGCTACTCTGGAGGCTGAGGCAAGAAAATCGCTTGAACCTGGGAGGCAGAGGTTGCAGTGAGCCAACATCATGCCACTGCACTCTAGCCTAGGTGACAGAGCGAGACTGTGTAACAACAACAACAACAAAAGTATTCTAAAGAACTCTGAAGGTTTCAAATATGTGCATCTATCTTCTGTTCAGCCTGTTTCTGTCATGTGTAGATAAACTTATCCCACTAGGCTCTATCTCACATGGTTCAGAAGAATAGAATACAATGTTGCCAAATTATTCAAAGAGAAGTGCTGAGTTCCAGAGCTTGTTTAAAAAAAAAAAGTGAGCTCAGAGATGAAGCTGTAAAAAGTTCCTTCCAGCATAGAGGCAGAAGATAAATTGAATTAATAAGCTACATGTAATCTAAAATTTTACACGATAATGAAGAATGGTGGACCTACACTCAAATAAAATATAGAAAAATTTATCCAACTTCCTAGCAAGTCGAATTCTCTATTAACCTGCTCTTCTGTACATCGACAGCTCAATGACAACTGATACTTACAACGATAAGCCTAAAGATACCACAGATTCTAAAGTACTTTCTGAATGTGACTTCCTTGTCTAGTATTTTTAAAGAAATATTAGTTCACATTTATCTTAATATTCTATAAAAATAATCTCATTCTCTGACCAAGTCTGGCAGGTGTGTTTGCCATTCCTGCCACTACTTTCTCCTATCTCAAATCTATCCCAAATACCAATGTAAGCTTAATGTTCCCAAAACATCACTTTCATCAAAACAGTCTTCTGCTAAAAAACAAGTAACAACTTCAAAACATCCCCCAAACCTCACATCCTCACTATATGTAGAATAAAGCTCAAATATGTTAATTTGATTTTCCGAATCCTCCACAGCCTCATACCAATTTTTGGTCCAGGTCTTATATTCCACCAATCACATGCATAATGCCTCTGATGCAGCAGAGTTCGTTTACATGTTTAAAATACACTGTACAGACTCTCATTCTCCATTTTCCTCATATCTAAAAAGACCTCCATCTTCCTTTTTGTTTTGTTTCTATCTGAATCCAACCAGTCTTTCAATGTCAAGCTTGAGGGCTCTTCCATAGGCTCCTCTCTACCTCAAAAAAAGTGATTTCCTACTTTTCTTATTTCCAATTATCCTTGCAAGCATTCATTCATTGATTCTATTAGCCACACATTAGGTAACTCCTATGCACTAATTAGTATTGTGTTATGATATTAGGGCTACTAAAATACACAATACTAAGTCCCTACCTCCTCAGGCTCACAGTTCACAGAAGAAACAGACAAGAAAAAAGTTGTTATAGTAGTGTTTGTAATAGAGATATAAATGAGGAGGAAAGTGGGATTATAAAGAAGGATCCACTTCAAGCTGCTTGATGAGATAAGAAAAGGCTTTTTAGAAAAGGTGACATTTGTGTTCAGTTTCAAAGATAGGTAGGAGTATGTCAGGCAACGAAAAAAGGAAAGGAATTCCAGGCAGAGAAAAAGGCACATGCAAAAGCAGAAAGGCAAGAAAAACTTGGCATGCTTGGAGAACTATAAATGGATCACAACGGCTGGATTTAATTCTACCAACTAATTCTACTAATGTGTACTGACTGTTCATTAACCAAGCCTTAAAACAGAAAAAAAGACATAATATCTGTCTTCAAAAAATGTGTAAGGTTATGGCAAGGAGATTAAGAATGGAAAAGTAATGAAGGGCCTTTTATGACCTACTAATATATTTGGACTTTATTACTTAGCAATAGAGAGGCACTGAAGAAATTTAAGCACTTACCTGCATCACTCAGCCCTCTCTTTTTTTTTTTGCCTGATACTATTACTTACACATTCAAGTGAATGAAATGCTTCTATAAGATTAAACAGTTTGTTTTTTGAAACAACTAAACCAGAATTTATTCATTCCAATGAACATTATTATTTTCCAAGTAATGACCTTGTTGAAGTCATATAGTTCAATGATATTGCTATTAGTTAAAAATAAGTTTTTAGTAGTTGCTTTAGAAATGACATCAGATATAGCCAGAAGCATCACAAATCTTAGTACTTCATCATGTTGAAAATGGCAAATGTCACTAAGCTAAATGTGGCAAACAAGGTGGGTAAGCAAGTTGTAGAAAGTTAAGTTATGGGGGCTCATGCCTGTAATTCCAGCACTTTGGAAGGCCAAGGAGGGAAGATCGCTTGAATCCAGGAGTTCAAGACCAGCCTAGGCAACACAGGGAGACCTCGTCTCTACAAAAAACACAAAAATTAGCCAGGCATGGTGGCACGCGCCTGTAGTCCCAGCTATTCGGGAGGCTGAGGTGGGAGGATCGCTTGAACCCAGGAGGCGAAGGTTGCAGTGAGACGCAATTGCATTATTGCACTCCAGCCTGGGCGACAGAGCAAGATCTTGTCTCAAAAAAAGAAAAAAGAAACCTGGATTATGTTTTAGATCAATTAAACAGGATCAGCAGAAAATAATAAAAATTTGCATTTATAGATTAAACTATATAGTATTTACCACTCAAAACAACTCTGTAAGGTACACACTTTATTATCCACTTTTTACAGGTGAAACTGAGGTGCAGAGTAACTTGCCCAAGGTCACAAAACTGACTGAATGGAGAAGGTGAACTATGAACCCAGATACTGTGCCTCCAGAGCCAACTCCTAAATCACTATGCTACAGACCATCATGGGGAGGGAGGGGGACTTTTTTTTTATTTTTTTGAGATAGAGTTTCACTCTTGTTGCCCAGGCTAGAGTGCAACGGCACAATCCTAGCTCACCGCAACCTCTGCCTCCGGGCTCAAGTGATTCTCCTGCCTCAGCCTCCCAAGTAGCTGGGATTACAGGCATGCGCCACCACACCGGGCTAATTTTGTATTTTTAGTAGAAATGGGGTTTCTCCATGTTGGTCAGACTGGTCTTGAACTCCTGACCTCAGGTGATCCGCCCGCCTCAGCCTCCCAAAGTGCTGGGATTACGGGCATGAGCCACCATGCCCAGCCAGAAAAAAACTTTTAATGAAAAAATTTAATAAAACTAACTTTACAGCATGACTCAAACTGACTGTTAAGAGTAAACTACATAATGTCTTTACAGAACAACAGTATTCCTGATGACTTCCTCCCAAGATAACTGCAGTGGTTGTTTTAGCTTAATTTCTGTTATGTTTGCTTAAGAAAAATCAGCCTTGGCCTGGCACAGAGGCTCATGCCTATAATCCCAGCATTTTGAAAAGCCAAGGCAGGAGGACTGCTTTCCGGCCTGGGCAACATAGCAAGATCCTGCCTCTACAAAAAATTAGCTGGGTGTCATGGTATGAGACTGAGTCCTAGCTACTCAGGAGGGTGAGGCAGGAGGAATTCCTGAGCTTGAGCTCAGGAATTCGAGACTATAGTGAGCTATGATTATACCATTACACTCCAGCCTGGGCAACAGAGCCAGACCCTGTCTCTTGAAAAAACAAAAAAGAAAACTCAGACTTATTATTTTACAGGTGTACCTACTGAGTGTTTCCTCCCTAACCAAACACAAATCATTGAATCCCATATAGCATTTGGCACAATTAATTCAAACAAAACAAGCAGCACCAGCACTTGGCATGAACCAGACACCATACTCTGTACCTAAGATAGACAAATAAAGAACACAGTTCCTGTTTTTAAGGAGCTAAGATTTTAGCAGGGGAGAGAGAGAGCTAGCTTATGGTAGACAGCATTTATTAAGGTTCAGTCCTATGCCAAAAGACTAGAAAAAAATATGCCAAGATGTTTGTTCATAGTGTTCAATACTTTTATCTGCCTATGCTAGGATATTACTCTGCTTGATATTTTCCCTTCAAGGATCTTCTAAATTGTATACTATGAACACATATTATAGACTTTGATAAGAGAAAATTAAATTTAAAATTGAAAAGTATAAAACTTGGCACCTAATGGGTTATATCTGAGGTCTCTGCTAATTAAAGTCCTCAAAGTTTTATATTTGAAACTTTAGAAATATATCTAAAATATGACAACTTTTTACCATCTCAAGAGCTATGAACCTTACTCGTACAAACTATCATTTTTCAACTGGATTACAGTCATGCACTGCAAAATGACATTTAGGTCAATGACCATATATACAACGGTGCCCCCATAAGATTATAATACCATATTTTTACTGTACCTTTTATATGTTTAGCTATGTTTAGATACACAAATACTTACCATGGGGTTACAACTGCCTACAGTATTCAGTATGTAGCATGCTGTACAGGTTTGTAGCCTAAAGCAACAGGCCACACCATATAGCTTAGGTATGTAGTAGGCTCTACCAGCTAAGTCTGTGTAAGTACACTCTACATTGTTCAAACAATAAGGAAATCACCTTACGACCCATTTCTTAGAATGTATCCCAGTCATAAAGCAACACCTAACAGTATTTTCTTAGCCTTCTGTCAAGACTCTTTTCTTCCACCCTTGAGCATGCAACATCTATACACAACAAAGCATCCAGAGAAATCCAGATAATAACACTTCAATGCTCAAAATCAGTAGATGCAAAGACCTTCCAAAGGCCCTACAAGATCTGCTCCCAGATTACATCTCTCTGATCTATTCATCTTCGCTGCTTTCCTCTGATCTGGTCACTAATGCTAGCCACCATGGGCTCCTAAATGTTCCTTGAACATATCAAGCATACTCTCTTACTGTTTGTTCATTCTTATCCCAAATATCCACCTGGTTTGCTCCTTTCTCTCCTTTGAGTCTTTATTCAACTCTCGCTAAGACTCTTCCAGTCCAGTCTGTCTAAAGATGTAACACCCTACTTAAGCGAAAGCCATCTCCCTTTATTTGCTTTATTTTTCTCCTTGCGCCATTAGCTAGTATACTCTAATTTGTCTCCTTTCCCTCACTCTAAAAGGGAAATATCTTTCTCTGTTCTCTGATATATGTACAGTGCATAGAGTCTAGCACAAGATAGATGATCAATTATTATTCATTAAATTAATGAATAAAGAGTAATATTCTACATAGCTGGTAAAAGTTTGGTCTCTGGAGGCAGAAGACCTGGGTCAAATTCTAGCCCCACCACTTTGTACTTGGCTGTCCCTGTACAAATTACTTAACCTTTCTAAATCTTAGTTTCCTCACTATAAAATGATGATGATGGTATTCTTATAGGGTAGTTTGGGGGATTAAAATAAAGCAAGTTGAGCACAGTACCTGGCAAATAATAAGTGTTCAATAAACGTTATCTAGTACAATAAACATTCCCAACTCCAAAATGCCTCCAACCAAATAATCACATCATTTGTATTAATCTTATCCATGCTTTCAAAAATAGTAGTTTCTGAAAAATCCTTGGATCCTCACATATCAGTTTAAAACAAAGTCAATACAGGCACACCTCATTTTATTGTGCCTCATTTTATTGCACTTTCTAGATGTTATCTTTTTTAAAACCAATTGAAGGTTTAACAAATTGAAGCAAGTCTATCAGCATCATTTTTTAAAACCATGTGCTCACTTCACAGCTCTGTATCACATTTTGGTAATTTTCCCAATATTTCAAACTTTGTCATTATTATTATATCCATTATGATAATCTGTGATCAGTAATCTTTGGTGCTAATATTCTATTTGTTTGGGGGCAACCAGGACTGTACCCGCATAAGAGAGCAAACTTAATCAATAAATACTGTTCTGACTACTCCACTGACTGGCCATTCTCCCATTTCTCTCCCTTCTCCTTGGGCATGCCTATACCCTGAAACACAACTACACTGAAATTAGGCCACAACGGCCTTTAAGTGTTCAAGTGAAAGGAAGAGTTGCATATCTCTCACTTTAAATCAAAAGCTAGAAATTATTATGCTTAATGAGGAAGGTATTTCAAAAGCCAAATTAGGCCAAAAGCTAGACCTCTTACACTAAATATTTAGCTATGTTGTAAATGTAAAAGGAAAGTTTTGAAGGAAAATAAAAGTGCTACTCCAGGGAACACACAACTGATAAAACGAAACACCCTTATGGCTGGTAAGAAGAAAGTCTGAGTGGTCCAGACAGAAGATCAAACCAGCTACGACATTCCTTTAAGCCAAAGCCTAATCCAGAGCAAGGTCGTAACTCTCTTCAATTCAAGGAAGACTGAGAGAGGTGAGGAAGCTGCAGAGGTAAGTCTGAAGCTAGCAGAGGTTGGTTTGTGAGGTTTACAAAAAGACACTGTCTTCATAACGTAAAAGTGCAAGGTGAAGCAGCAAGTAGTAATAGAGAATCTACAGCAAGATATCCAGAAGATCTAGCTAAGGTAAATGACAGAAGTGGCTACACTAAACAACAGATTTTCAATATAGATGAAAAAGCCTTCTATTGGAAGAAGATGCCATCTGAGACTTTCATAGCTAGAAAGGAAAAGTCAATGCCTGGCTTCAAAGCTTCAAGGGAAAAGCTGATTCTTTTGTTAGGGGCTAATGCAGCTGATGACTTTAACTCAAAGCCAAAGCTCAATGACAATTCTGAAAACCCAAGGGTCCTTAAGAATTATGCTAAATCTACTCTGTCTGTACTCTATATATGAAACAACAAAGCCTGGATGACAGTACATCTGTTTACAGCACGGTTTACTGAATGTTTTGAGCTCAGTGTTGAAACCAGCTGCTCAAAAAAAAGATCACTTTCAAAATATTACTGCTCACTGACAATAGTCACCCAAGAGCTCTGATGGAGATGTACAAGGAGATGAATGTTGTTTTTATGCTGCTAACACAACATCCATTCTACAGCCCATAGAACAAGAAGTCATTTTGACTTTCTAGTCTATTACTTAAGAAATACATTTTTACAGTTATAGCTGCCACAGTGATTCCTTGGATGGAACTGAGCAAAGTAGACTAAAAACCTTCTGAAAAGGATTCACCATTCTAGATGCCATTAAGAACATCTGTGATTCATAGGAGGTTAAAATATGAACATTAAACAGTTTTGAAGCATTGTTTCCAATCCTCATAGATAACTTTGAGGGGTTCAAGATTACAGTGGAGGAGGTCATTGAAGATGTGCAAATGGCAAAAGAACTAGAATTAGAAGTGGAGCCTGAAGATGTGACTGAATTGCTCCAATCTCATGATAAAACCTGAGTTAATGAGGAGTTCCTTCTCAGGGATGAGCAAAGAAAGTGGTTTACTGAGACAGAATGTACTCTTGGTGAAGACGCCATGAACACTGCTGAAATGACAACAAAGGATTTAGAACAGTATATAAATTTAGTTGATAAAGCAGTGGCAGGGTTTGTGAGGACTGACTCAAATTATGTTCTACTGTGGGTAATACGATATCAAACAGCATTACATGCTATAGAGAAACCTCTTGTGAAAGGAAAAGTTGATCAATGCAGCAAACTTCATTGTTGTCTTATTTTAAGAAATGTCTACATCCACCCCAGTCTCCAGTAACCACCACCCCGATCAGTCAGCAGCCATCAATATCAAGGCAAGACCTTTCACCAGTAAAAATATTATGACTCACCGAAAACTCAGATGATTCTTAGTACTTTTCAGCAATAAAGTTTTTTCTTTTCTTTC
>NW_016807308.1:349683-354852 GCF_001698545.2 Rhinopithecus bieti
TTTTTTTTTTTTTTTTTTTTTTTTTTTTTTTTTTTTTTTTTTGAGACAAGGTATCATTCTATTGTCCAGGCTAGATGGAGCCCAGTTGCACAACCATGGCTCACTGCAGCCTCAACCTCTCAGGCTCAAGCAATCCTCCCACGTCAGCCTCCCAAGTATCTGGGACCACAGACATGCATCAACATAACCAGCTACTGAAAACATTTTCTTTTGTAGAGACAGGGTCTCACTCTGTCTCAAACTCTTGGCCTCAAGCAATCCTCCTGCCTCAGCCTCACAAAGTGCTGGGCCTACAGGTGTTGAGCCATGACACCTGGCCGTATGTTGTTATTTGAGACATAATGCTATTCAACAATTAATACACTACAGTATAATGTAACCATAACTTTTGTATGCACTGGGAAACCAAAAAATTCATCCTCATTTTACTACAATATATATTAATGTGGTGGTCTGGAATCAAACCCACAGCATCTCTCAGGTATGTCTGTATTACTCTGTCAAATCGTACACTACACAAGATTCTAGTCTCATATTGTAGCTTGTAAACACAAAGAGGGAGACATTAGTGTCTATTTTTTAAAAAAACAACTTTACTGCATAAAATTGCACAAAATGACACATTTACCACAATGTTAATTAATATTCTACAACTATAAACTGACTCTTGATGCTTGTTTAATAAAACCACACACAAAAAATGTTAAGCTTTAGGGCCAAATGAAATGCTATACTATTAATTCCATAGGTTAGAAATTTTCAATTCTTTCAGAATTTCCCAAATTAGATTTCCCATTTGCTGAGAGGCCTACCATACCCATCTGAGTTCCTAAGGAGCTCCCCAAGTGACAGGAGACCCTAATTCAGTTCAGCTGCAATGTATCAGATGCCAAAAAGTACATCACCATTTAAAAAAACCTTCACCCCAAGACTCTGATAGTAAAATTGGAGCAGTACATTATAACTCACAAAACTAAACTCTAATTCTGCACGAGTAATGGTACTTACAGGGTTTTTTCCTGATCTACAAAAGAGGTAATACCTATTTTATAGAGCTGTTGCAAACATTCACTAAGATAAATATTTGTAAAAATAAACTATAAACTGTACAGCAACATACACGTTATTACAAAATATACATTAAAGAATTTTTTAAATAAAATAAAAGCCACAATCCCACAACTACCCTAACCATTTTCATATTTTTATTCCCTTCAAGTCCTTATCTTCAAATACTTTTTAATAAAATTATATTCAAGTGAATTGGAGGAAGACAGTATAACATGCCTAGGTTCCAGAAACAGGTTCCATTAACCAGATGTCCCAGGTTTAAATACTAGGTCCAGAACTTACTGTGTGACCCTGAGCAAGGTTCTTAAACCCCTTTGTCCTGTTTTCTCATCTATAATAGTTTTCTCATCTATAATATCACGATATTAACAGTATCTATGTCATAGGGAGGTGTGAAGAGGAAATGAGTTACCACTCAGTGCAATGCCTGGCACATGGCAAAATAAATAAATGTTAACTAAAAAAACATAAACTTAATAGTCTGCTTTTTAAAAGATTCAACATGGTATCATAAACCAAAAGTATACTGTTAAAGTTTCATAAGAAAAATACTTTAAAAAAAAAACTTTAGGATATGTTACACTGACTGTTTTTAAAACATATCTCCCTACCATCCCTTTGTCTAGATGTTTTACAGTAATAGAATCAGGCTGGGTGAGCGGTTCACGTCTGCAGTCCCAACACTTTGGGAGGCCAAGGCAAGAGGATAACTTGAGGCCAGGAGTTGGAAACCATCCTGGGCAACACAGACAGCCCTGGTCTCCACAAAAACTTTACACATCAGTCAGGTATGGTGGCACACACCTGTAGTCCTAGCTACTAGGGAGGCTGAGGTAGGAGGATCACTTGAGCCCAGAAGGTTGAGGCTGCAGTGAACCATGATTGCACCACTACTCTTCATTCTCCAGCCTGGGTGGCAGAGCAAGATCCTGTCTCCAAAGGGGGAAAAAAAAAACACAGAATCTATCTATTACTTCATACTTCCAGTAGAGGTCTCCATCTAAAAAATAATGTACCAGACTAAACTTTAAATGAGTATTCCTGGTTATTAAAAAAAAAAATTATCAAATATATAAGCTTTATCAAATATGTAAGTTTAGGTTTTTATACGTAAAATATTTGAAATAAAGAATATTTGCAGTAAAAAGTGTTTTTTCTCTCTTAGCATAAGTCAGCAGAATCATCTTTAACATAAAACCAGGCTAGGCGCAGTGGCTCATGCCTATAATCCCAGCACTTTGGGAGGCCAAGGTGGGCAGATCACTTAAGGCCAGGAGTTCGAGAACAGCCTGGCCAAATGGTGAAATTCTCTCTCTACTAAACATACAAAAAAATTAGGCATGTTGTTGTGTGCCTGTAGTCCCACCTACTCAGGAGACTGAAACATGAGAATCACTTGAACCCAGGAGGTGGAGGTTGCAGTGAGCCAAGATTGCGCCATTGCACTCCAGTCTGGGTGACATAGTGAGACTTTGTCTCAAAAATAATAACAATAAAGGCCCTGTTTTATATAGCAAAGAAATCCCTGATAGTCTTCTACAATTATTCCTTTTTAAACACAATGGAATGATTAGTATAATAAATGCAGCACTGATTTGGTTTCTACTTTTCCCTTCCATAATTCAGTAGTAATGATCTTAGGCAAGTCAATTATCTCCACACAGGTCTACCTGAAAAAGTATCCTTATTTTCTACCCTTCCAGAAAGCAGAGGGCTAGACCATCTTCTTAAAATCCCTTCTAGTATTAAGATTGATGATACCACAAATCAACAAATAGATTCAGTAGCCATATTCAATTACAGCTAACTACACACTTCTTGTTCCTGTCTTCAGGAATCTAAATTTTCAGGTGGTGAAAGCTATACTACTGGGCTTCTACAAAATATTAAGTTCGTATACAATAGCTAATATCCACTTCAACTTAGCCCTATAAATATGTAAACCTTGGTAAATTCCCATAAGACTGGTTATGAGCAAGAACTATCAATAAATCACCAAACAGTCTGCTTAAAACTCTAAAGAGTGCTGCTTACACACACACATGTGCCTACACACAAACACACACACACACACTCTTAAGCTAACCTCCATAGTTTATAAAGAGGGGGCCAAAGAAGGAGGGATGTTCCAAGCAATTCTCAAAACTAGGAAGATTTTTTCAATAACCGAATTACGATTAATTATGAAGATCAAATATACTATGTAAAAACATAACACAATTAATTTGGCATTGATGAATTTAAATGGATTCACCCAAACAAACATAAGATTTCTGACTGTGATTAAAGTTCAAATTTGCTTTTCTTCTTTAGGAGGTTCATTAACCTATAATGAAGACTTATAAGACTAAAATAATTATTTCTCATCTTGAGAATATAAAAATCAAGCAATAATTTAAATTATTGCCTTATTTTAAAATATCAAGTAATGTAATCAACGGCCAGCAAAGAACAAAAGAGCAAAATTATTTCATAGATAGAACAAGAAAGGTAATTTTCCTCCAAATTTATCAGTTAACACTGTAGCTGACTTGTATTTTGTGTTAAATTCTTGAAACATAAGAAACATTCATATTCAAATATAAGATGCAAAATGGACTTTTAAAAATGTAATGTTCATCATTAGCCCCTCTCTTAAATATAGATAATACCTATGGATTAAAAAAATAGAAACCAAACTCTAGTGGATAACACAAAAAATATCACTAAATCTGATTTCTAAGTCTAATAATACCACTCATTAAATAAACAGATGAATACTTTCATATATCATAGGGTTATTAAAATACAAGTCAATAGTTAAGATTGTATCAAAATGTATAGCGGGCAGTATCTTATTCGATGAGGAAATGTTAGAAGCATCAAACTAAGGTCAGCAACAAGGCAAAGAAAAGATGCTTCCATTTTCCTTACTATTTAACATTGTATGGATATACTGGCCAATGCGATTAGACAAAAGAAAGTAATTTGAGGCGTAACTTATAAGAGTAAAACAATCCCTACTTGCAGATGACACGCAAGTATACAGGTAAAATACTAAAAAAAAAAAAAAAAAAAAATACTCATACAATCAAAACTATAAAACAATTTAGTAAGGCAGCAGGTTAGAAAATATAAAAATTCAACAGCTTTTATATAAATAAACGATAATGAAAAGAAAACCACATTTTCAATAGCAACAACAATAACAATATCCCTAAGGATAAACTTTAGAAATGTTCAAACCCTATATAAAGAAAACTTTAGGCTCTGAATGACACAAAAAGATGTGAACAAGTGGAAAGACTTCCATTGCTCTTTGATAGGTCAACTCAATATCATCACAAAATCAGTTCTCCAACTTATAAATTTAATGCAACCCCCATAAAAAGACTAACAAGCTTTTTTTTCTGGAACTAGAACAAACTGATACTAAAGTACACATGGAAAAATAAACATTAAAGAATAACCTTGTAAAAAAGAACTATGAGATGGGATTGGCACTATCAAAGATTAAAACATGTTAAAAAGGCTAGGCACAGTGGTGCATGTCTGTAGTCTCAGCCACTCAGGAGGCTGAGGCAGGATCATTGCTTGAAAGTAAGAGTTCAATGCTGTCATATACTATGACTGCACCTGTGAATAGCCACTGCTCTCTAGTCTGGACAACACAGTAAAATTCGACTCTTTTTTTTTTTTTTGAGACAGAGTCTTGCTCCGTCACCCACGCTAGAGGGCAGTGGTGCGATCTCGGCTCACCACAATCTCCACCTCCTGGGTTCAAACGTTTCTCCTGCCTCAGCCTCCCAAGTAGCTGGGATTACAGGTGCCCACCACAGCACCTGGTTAATTTTTGTATTATTATTATTATTATTGTTTTTTTTTTTTTTTTTAGTACAGACAGAGTTTCACCATCTTGGCCAGGCTGGTCTCGAACTCCTGACCTCATGATCCACTCCCCCCGCCCCCCACCCCTCGGCCTTCCAAAGTGCTGGGATCATGAGCCACCGTGCCCGGCCAACTCAATCTCTTTAAAAAACAAACATGCTGTAATGCCTCAATAATTAAAATATAATTTCTTATATTTCTTAATATATTATTATATTAATATAATATATA
>NW_016807308.1:358310-370773 GCF_001698545.2 Rhinopithecus bieti
TAATATAATATAATATAATATAAGAAATATATTTCTTAATCCCCCATATTAGAAAAATTTAACAAGCCAGACAACAGAGCAAAGTTGTAGAAAACAGGTATTTTCATATACTGTTGGTAGCAATGCAAAAAAGTTCTCTCCTACAAAGGGAATTTGGCAATATTTAACAAAACTATATGTCCATTTATTCCTTGATTGCCACTTCAATCCCCACTTTAGTAATTAACTCTAAAGACACAGCTGCAACAATTTGAAAATAGGTTTGCATAAAGTTACTAAGATTTACAGATTATTCAGATGACATTATTTACTACAGTAACATTGGAAACAATCTAAGTGCCATTATGTAGGGAACTGGTTGAATAAACTAGGATAGAGCTACACGATGGAACATAACGCAGCTGCAAAAAAAAAATAATAATGAGATTCTATGAACTTAGTGATTTTTCAAGATATATGAAATGAAAAAAGGCAAAATATATATTTTTAATGAGCTTCATTTTAGGAAGGGAAACTAGATTTAATCTTAATCTTATGTGTTTTACATATTCATAAATAAAATTTGTTGAATTTCATAATTCAACAAACATCATAGGCTGCACTTACACAAACCTAGATGGTATATAGTCTACTACATACCTAGGCTATAAGGCATAGCCCATTGCTCTAAGCTACATACCTCTACAGCATGTTACTGAACCAAATACTGCAGGCAACTATAATACAATACTAAATATTCATGTATCTAAACATATCTAAACACAGAAAAGGTACAGTAAAACTACAATATTATATTCTTATGAAAATACAGTCATATATGCAGTCCATCATTTACCAAAACATTTTACGCAGTGCATGTCTGTACTTTTAACAATACATCTTCAGTCTAAACACAAAAAGAACTTCAAACAAATATGTAGCTACTTGGTAGGTTTGTTGTTTGTTGTGAGATAACAATTCTGGAAGTATTCTGTATGGACAGAAGAACTGAGAAGATGAATATATATACTATGGTAGAGAACTAGGATTCTTACTGAAGGTTAAGGAAGATACATGGAATGGAAGAAGGAAAAGAACAAACTAACTGGTATGGAGTGCAATTAGAAGTATCAGCATAGCCTCCTGATTTTCAAAATAAATGTATTTACAGATAAAATAATTTTTTCCCCATCTCTGTTCTCTAAAAGGGCCTAGAAGAAAAAAATAACCCAGTAGCAATGAGCACACCTACCACCTTGATCTTGGTTTCTATATACCATTCCACACTAAATGGAATCAGGATTTTCAGAGAAATAGATGATTCTAGAACTGGGTAGGCAAAACACAAGTAGACCCTGGAAGATCTTATTTTGTCAAAAAGGAAGAGCTCAACAATAATAGACACATGTTAAAACGATAAAGGAGCCAGCTTAAAAGGGCTCTCCCTGGCCAAATCTAAGCAACAAAATGCATAACGATAGATTTTAACCAACGCATAACATAAAAATCTAACAAATAAGTAAGAATGAAAATATTTCTCTTACTGGAGACTATTAACTAAAAAATGTAAAAGGGGCCAGGAGCAGTGGCTCATGCCTATAATCCTAACACTTTGGAGGCCAATGCAAACGGATTGCTTAAGCCCAGAAGTTTGAGACCAGCCTGAACAAAACGGCACAACCCTGTCTCTATAAAACTACAAAAAATTAGCTGGGCAGGGTGGCATGGGCCTGTAGTCCCAGCTACTTGGGAGGCTGTGGTGGGAGGATGGCTTGAGCTGGAAGGTCAAGGCTGCAATGAGCCGTGATTGTGTCACTATACTCCAGCCTGGGTGTTTTGAGACAGAAAGAGACCCTGTCTCAAAACACAAATAAATGTAAAAGAAATGATAGAGTTAGAAAACAAGCATCATAAAATGCTTGTATCATATTAATAACTGATTCAAGCACAAATAAATACAAGTATCATATTAATAACTGATTCAAGCCCAAACCATCAGTGGATGTTAAAACTATTGGGTAACAGTTTGATGGTAAGCAAGATAGTTTCACGGTCTCAAGGTATGTCGCTACAGATTACTCATTAATTCGAAAAGAGAAAATGGTAACTTTACAGTGGAGAAATCAGGAGGACACCACCTTAATCTCAGCAATAATGGGACAAAGTGACATGTCTCTTACCAAAAATGCCTAACTTAAATCCTGAAAAAATATTAGACAAATCCAAACTTTATAGTACTTTTGGCCTGTACAGTTCAAAATGGTAACATCACAAAAGACACAAAAAGGCTGAAGAACTAGAGATATAACTACTTGCAATACAAGATAACGAATGGGGTTGGGGGATATGATTGCTATAAAAGACATCTTTGGGATAATTGTTAAAATTTGATTTAAGGTCTACATAATAGAGAATACAATTTTATCTATGTTAATGCTTCTGAATGTAATAACTGTCCATTGTTACATTAGAGAATGATTTTACTGTTAGGCAATAACACATATAAATAAAAGATATTATACTGTAATAATATCCAATGAATAAATGACAGTGATAGTATGTGTGTATCTGTATATATAAACACATATGCACTTGCCACATTTGCTTTGTATTTTTCTTTTTATATGTGATTGTGTGTGTATAAGTGTGCATACCATCACATATAAAAAGAAAAATATAAAGCAAATGTGGCAAAATAATTGGTTGAGCTACAGGAAGTGTAAGCAAAAGTTCACATTTAGATAGCAAAAGAAATTTAACAATTTTGAAAAGGAAAAACATGGCAAAAAAAAAAAAGAAAATGATGGATTCACTATTTCTCTCTCAACTGGACTATATCAAAAATCACATACATTTTTACTACTAGATTGAATTACTACATTGCAATATGGGGCTACCTGAAAAGACAACTCAGAAATTCAAAAGTTTGACTCTTTAATGGTATAAACTAAAAATTATACCAAACCACTCAAGAACTCTTGACAGACCACCTATTATTTGCAAGCACACTTGGAGGTACAAGTTACTCTAAGGCACTAACTACTGTTTATGAAGTTCTATGCGGTCTGATTTGAGCTCAAGCATATTGCAAATTCACTTACTCTATGAACCATTATAAAAAGTGTGATCAACCTGAGCCTTACTACTGAAAATTTAAATTCATCCCATTTTAATATATTACAAATTAGGTATTTTCTGGACAGGGCCCTAGCTATGGTCTCTTTTTTGACCTATTTTAATAGAAGAATGTTCCCACTGATCTCATGTATGTTTATATTAACATTTTATTTATTTAAAAATAATCACTGGGCTAGCATAGAGACAGAATAAAATTTCACACAAAAACACTTGACCATGAAAGATACATATTATATAGTAAACATCTTTGTGCACACAGCAATTGACCATTGGGCACTATACATAAATATTTATCAAGTACAACAGTAAGAACTCAGAAAGACCAGAATTATGGAATCTGGCCATATTTTACAATAAGATGTATATCCAAACAATAGATTACACAACTTGACTTGAATTTTCATAAAAGTAACTTTATATTTTATCCCAATTATATGGTAGTTTTAAAAATTATTTACTGATAGAAATAAAAGCTAAGCAGACCTGGAACATGGAATATACCTGCATGAAGATTAAAAGCAACTACAGATAATGCAGGATTATTTATAAGACAATGCTCTGGCCGGGCGCAGTGGCTCACGCCTATAATCTCAGCACTTTGGGAGGCCTGTAATCTCAGCACTTTGGGAGGACGAGGTGGGTGGATCACCTGAGGTCAGGAGTTTGAGATCAGCCTGGCCAACAAGGTGAAACCCCATTTCTACTAAAAAAACAAAAAAAAACAAAATAATTCGCTGGGCACAGTGGCGGGCACCTGTAATCCCAGCTACCTGGGAGGCTGAGGCAGGAGAATCGCTTGAACCCAAGAGGGGGAAGTTGCAGTGAGCCAAGATCACACCACTGTACTCCAGCCTGGGCAACAAGAGCGAAACTCTGTCTCAGAAAAAAAAAAAAAGAGAGAGGAAAAAAAAGACAATACTCTGTAAAATGTACAGCAGGTCTATCAGCACTATCAGCAGGGAAGGGAATGGGAAGGTGAAGTAGGGAAAGAATGGTCTGAAAATATGTAAAATATCCTTTCCTGACTAGCAATTACAGCTGACATTTAAGGCTGGGAGTTGGATATAACCTAAAGCCTTAAAAAAAAAAAAGTAGCCCATATGCCCCAGGAAGAAAAAAAGTTTGGGTGGCATAAAGAATTTTTTCCCTTGCATTCATATATATATTATATATATATATATATACACACACACAAAAAGAGAGAATACTTTTCCTAATTGTTATTTTTTCTAAGATTAAATAACAATTATTTCTGAAATTTGAAATGATAAAAATAAAATCTCCCACTAGCCGGGCGCAGTGGCTCACGCCTGTAATCTCAACACTTTGGAAGGCCAAGACGAGTGGATCACCTGAGATTAGGAGTTTGTAGACCAGCCTGCCCAACTGAAACCCCGTCTCTACTAAAAATACAAAAATTAGCCAGGCATGGTGGCACACGCCTGTAATTCCAGCTACTCAGGAGACTGAGGCAGGAGAATCGCTGGAACCTGGGGAGATGGAGGTTGCAGTGAGCCGAGATTACACCACTGCACTCCAGCCTGAGTGACAGAGAGCAACTCCGTCTCAAAAGTAATAAATAAATAAAATATCCCATATGAAAATGTTTTGAAAAACAAAGCTAGTCAGCATTAAACAAAACAGGTTATTGTTAGTATTATTATTTTCACAGGAATTTATACATGTTAACTCTACTATGAAATACCAGGATAGACCAACAAAATTCTCACAAAGATAACAAGCATCCAGCAAATTCAGTAAAACAAATGGTACCCCATTTGGAAAGAATATAGCAAAATCCTATGAGGAAAAAAAAAAAAATACATAAAGAATATTCTCCAATTAGGAATAATTGAGGAACACTTACTTTTAATTAATTTTTTAAAATCCAAATTACATAAACACACTTAGGGTAAGTTAGAATTTGGTAGTTCATTTACTCTTCTTTTCCCTTAACTAAAGTGGAGCCCTTGTTACCTTCTCTGGAGTCCAGAGACAAAGTATAAGGTGTGCCCAAGCTCTGGTCAGAGATGACAGGTGCAGCTCGAGCAGGTGCCCCTAGACCAGATGTCACCTAGAGGTTTTGTTCTGGACATAACTGTGACCAACATGTTCATGCCATGTTAAACTAGTCATCTCAGCAACTAAATTGATTTCATTACAATACTTAGATCAACTGTTCTCAAACTTCAGTGTACTTAAGAATCACCTGGAGCATTCTTTTTAGAAATACATATTAATCAAATTATTAATACCTAAAACCACTGTTCAATCTCAGCATCACTGAAAGGGGACAACTAAACATTATATGCCTCATGATATGATGAAAAGCACAGCACTACCTATTAAGTATGCCTAAAATATTGAATCTGAATATTATTAACCTTTAGATCTATCACTTTTCAGCAAATACGTATGAGGGATAGAGGAACAAGTTAATTGACACCAAAAGAAAGCAATCAAAGCCAGAATTTAAGACAGTCTAAAGAACAAATTGACCCCTTTACTCCAAATCAATGGTATAATGTGGAAAAAAGGGTGGGGGAAGGGGAAAGGCAGCAGCAAAAACATCAAAACCAGTAAATTCTCCCTGGGGCTCCATCAAAAATTTCTATGGCAGTAAGATGGGAGCGAAGCCCTGCAACACTGACTTAGTTATTAATGGAATATGGATCTATTATTTTTGGTCAACAATTCAGAATGTGATAGCTATTCCTAGACATCACTGAGAGATTTCCATTACAGCAATAGTTTATTGCAATGTATTTACTCAAATGAATTATCAATTCACAACATAATGAATACACAGAAAATATCTAAGCACAAGTAAAACTTATGTTTTAAAACAGAAAAATATTTTTTGTTATTTCTTTTATCACACTATAGTTTAAACAGTAGAAAATGTAGAGTTGTGCATCTGTTAGGTTGGTGCACAAGTAATTGCAGTTTTGGCCATGGTGTTACACTATTTACTGTGGAGTGAAACACTGGTGAAACACTATTTACTATAGGGAAGGGAAGAGAAGTAACAGTGTGTCCCCAAAATTTCTAGAGATCCACAATACACATTAGCAAAATAAAGTCTCTAAGAAATCCTGCAATAAAGTAACCCAAGTTTAGCCTTTGCTCAACTTCATTTGGTCTTCTTTTCATGGAAATATATCAACATTTCTGGAAAACTAGTGTTTCTAGAGCACAAACTCTAGTTGGCCCTGAATACCAAAGAGTGTGGTGATCAAAGAAGCAAAAGGAGAATCCCCTCATCCCCACCCGTCTGCTCCATTTATCCTCTATGTCCTTCCCAATTCAGACAAAATCCATTTTCACCATTAAACTTTAGTAGGGCTGGAAACTGCCCAATAAGCACCTTTACAATATAATTAAAACTTATACTTTATCTAAAAACATATATTAAGTACCTGCTCGCTGACTAATGAAATGCAGTTAAAACTTTGTTTTTCTTCCCTTTCAACTTCTAATTTCATTCAGTTTGAGAATATAAAATATCTAGTAGCAATATGCTTTTTTATTTTTATTTTTTTCCCAGACAGAGTCTCCCTCTGTCACCCAGGCTGGAGTGATCTCGGCTCACTGCAAGCTCCACCTCCCAGGTTCAAGCGATTCTCCTGCTTCAGCCTCCCAAATAGCTGGGACTACAGGTGCATGCCACCACTCCCGGCTAATTTTTGGCATTTTTAGTAGAGATGGGGTTTCACTGTGTTAGCCAGGCTGGTCTCCATCTCCTGACCACGTGATTAGCCTGTCTCGGCCTCCCAAAGTGTTGGGATTACAGGCGTGAGCCACTACGCCCGGTTACAATATACTTTTCTATCAAAGACATTATAGATTTCACACACGATCAACTACGAAAATGTTGAATCCACAACAGAGCAGAGATAGGAATATAAAAGTGTTGTACTCAGAAATAGACATCTTTAGTTAACAGCCAAGGTAGAAAATTTAACTGCAAAAGAAAAGCACATAAACATTTTTGGGAATTATAATGTTCTCATTTTGTATCCTCAGGAAAATTTGTAACCTCGGTAAAAACTATCTATCTTAGAAAGAACCCAATTTATTTCTACTTTACGCAATGTAAGCTCTAAAAACATGAATTCTAAGACGTAACACTAACCTAGCTGAGCTTTGATCAGTCTTTCAATTTTCTCCACTTTCTGTTCTTCCTTTCAACAAGTCTGCATGTCCTTTAAAAATGTAACAGAACATCAGAAAATATCAAAATCAGGTTTTTTGTTTTTTAAAATGGATACACTGCCAGGCGCAGTGGCTCACTTTTGTATCCCCGCACTTTGAAAGGCTGAGGCACAGTGGCTCACTTTTGTATCCCAGCACTCTGGAAGGCTGAGGAGGGAGGATATCTTGAAGCCAGGCATTCAAGACTAGCATAAGCAACAAAGCAAGACCCCTGTGTATACACACACACACACACACACACACACACACACACGAGATACAGTTTATAAAGTTAAATTTGAAATACATGTATGAATAATTTATTGATATTTGTCTTCCAATCTCCATATACTTTTATCTTCCTTCCTTGAATAAGAAGGGCAATAGTTTATTCAGTTCCGTTTAGGTATTTACAAACTCAGTGTTTATTTACTTAAGGCTTTCTCTTAAAAGAATTGACCTATATGGTGGACACTAAGTAGAGAACACATCAATGTATTCATTCCATTTAACTAACAAATGTAAACTCACTCAAATGGTGTAATTTAAGAAAGAGCTTTACCCACCAAGAAAAAAAATAGAATAAATTCACAATGCAATTGAAAATGTACTATGGTAAACATAACTCTACAATTAAGTTTCTGACTATTCTAAAGGTAGATACATATAAAAAGAAATTAATATTTCAGTGCCAGAAAACTAGTAACATATAGTTTTGTACAATAAATTTTTAATGTCCAAGATATTTCACCTCCTTTCCAAAAAATCAAGTTTTATAAAGGAAACATCAAGTTAACCTTGACTATAGCTGTAATATTGGCATCAGTAAGCAAAAACAAAATTTTTAAGTATTTGAAATATTTACCTAAATCTTCATACCAAAACTTCAAATTCTTAACACAGATAACACTAGCAAATTGTCCCCCAATTTCAACAACAAAACAGAACAAAAAATTAAAATCCACCAAGTAAATATGGAACACATTAGGCAAAGATATACTTGGGCATAAATTTAACCATAAGTAATTTCCAAATATTATTGAACACATGTCATGAACACAATATTTTGGTCCAATTAATGACTGTTCCCAAAGCCATTTAATTTTTTTTTTTTTGGCACTTTAATTTCTCCATCTACAAAATGTGGGAAATTATACCTTATCCTTTCATACTACAGGAATATCCTAATAATAAACATTTGTGGAACACATTGAGATGTACATGCCAAGAAAAGGAACTACATGAAAATAAAGTACATAAACATTGCAGATGATTAATATCCAATTATTTATTTATTTATTTATTTAGAGACAGAGTCTCGCTCTGTCAGCCAGGCTGGAGTGCAGTGGCACCATCTCCGCTCACTGCAATCTCCGTCTCCCAGGCTCGAGCAATTCTCCTGCATCAGCCTCCCAAGTAGCTGGGATTACAGGCGTGTGCCACCATGCCAGGTTAATTTTTCTACTTTTAGTAGACACGGGGTTTCTCCATGTTGGCCAGGCTGGTCTCAAACTCCTGACCTCAGGTAATCTGCCTGCCTCGGCCTCCCAAAGTGCTGGGATTACAAGTGTGAGCTACCACGCCTGGCCTCCTATTTTTAAACAGACTGCTTTTACATTATCTGTAAGCACTTTTTTAATTTTTAATTTTTTTTGTGGGTACACAGTAGGTGTATATATTTATGGAGTAAGTGAGATACGTTGATACAGGCAGATACATTTGTAAAAATTAAATGCCAATGTTAAAATAATCAGCTGCATTTTCAATTTTAGACTTTGAGAAATTTCTGCAGACAAGCTATAATTGAATAAATGTATGTTTGAGACAATTGAGCTAACTTCTGGCAGACCATTAATACTCAAGTCTATATTTAATGACTGTCAATATTTGTATCAAAAATAACAAAACACTATTAGAATATACATGGCCAGCATACTAGCTTGCTCTTTGTAATTTAAATATCTAATATTATGAAGATACATCATAAAACCCTAGGGTAACAGCCATCCATCCAATTAATAGCAAACTTACAGGGAAATGTGAGCAAATATTAAACTTGTAAAGGAGAACTAACACACATAATGACAGTCTAACAGTAGGTCAAATGAAAAAGCAGTTCATATTAAAAAATTATTCCACTTGTAATTTAAAAAATACACTGCATTATCTGCTCATCAGTAATGATGATATTCAATCTGATGTAGCAAAGACATAACTTATCAAGTCACTTGATTACTATTTCTTACTATGAAGAGCCAATCTTATGAGTAGGTAACAGAATTACTGTTACTTGGCATTCTGTCTGCCAATTAAGATTTTTCAGAGGAAGGTGTAAAAGCCAGTATCATATATATCCTCTTACTGTTCAATATTAGACCACCAGGAAAAAATTCTTTCAAGGTTGGTAGTACCTAAATTTTGATCAGCATATTTCTTTTGTATTTCTTTACAAGCCATGCAAATCTTCACATGGTTTTATTTTCCACAACAAATGCTTCAACTTTTTTCCTAGTAGCCTAGCTACAACCCTGTAAAAACAAATCTAGAGAGTGACATATGAGGGAAAAACAAGTTTAACTAAGGACATAGTTCAAAAAGCAGCTTCTAATAAGAGCATAAAGCCCAATTTGATCTGAAGACAATGTAAATACTTACAATGTTGAAACTATATAGTTAAAAACAGTACCTATAATTAATGATATCCTCCCAAGATAAAATGACAACTGGAAAACAATATTTATAATTAACTTTTGTTAAAAAAAAATGAAAGCCTAGATATTAATTTGATTATGCTAAAACTATTAGTATGAATATAAACTCTTCAGAAAAATATACATCTCATGAATCATGTATATTCTATAGTACTTTCTGGTTACAAAATTTAAGTCAATCAAGCTAACAAATATGAAGCAAAACCTCGAAAATATGTATTTCAAACAGTCCAAAATTCAAATGTTTTAAACTGATAAAAACATAAAACCAGAATATGTATTAAAATGTTGCTCTCAATATCATAAATAGAAATGAGCAAATAAATGTCACGATGAATATAAAACTCTCTATTTCTCACCCCACTACTAACTCAACAGTTTTGGAGGTTAATTTTTTTTTATGTAGCCCTTTATTTTAAAATGTACTCTGACACAAATGCCATCACACACACACAATAGATGACAACTAACCATATGTAGTATTTTCTAGACTTTCTGTGTAACTCAATAACTACTCACAAAGTTCTGCGAACTCCAGCTTCAAGCCTGAAGTCAATCTAAGATAGCCAATAGAAAGCACACCTGTGCAATTACTGCATTTCCTATTTCAGAATGCTGAACGTAATACACAATAACTGAGCGCATCTGAAGCAATAATAAACGCAAAACTCAAATTATGCAGAAGCCACCTTACAAAAAAAGGCCTGTAATATCACTATTAAAAAGCAATAAATACAAAGAATATCATTTTAGTTTTAAATAACACCAACTAACTTAGGATCCTCTAAGGGTAGGTAAACATTAAAAATAAAATACAGCCTCATGATAAATTACAATATGAAAGTATTCCTAGAAGAAAAACTAGAAGCGAAAAAATGACACTAGATCACAAAATATATCATCTAGACTGTATCACATATCAACTGAATAAGAAATTTAACTTTGTCGAATAAGCAGTCAAAAAAGAAGAGGGAGAATGAAAGAAAATCCAGATTATAGTATCCCATTTCATAGTATCCTCGTTTTCCTAAAGATATAATAATCCTTTTGAACGTTTTAAGTCACTGGAAATTCAACAAAAGTAATTATCAAAACAATCCTGGTGACCCACGCCACCAACATGTTATGCCATGTAGGAGTATTCTACTGAAAAACCTATTCAATGACACTGTTCCAAACAAGAAGTTTCATTTAAAAAATAATTCTTAAGGTCAGAATTTTTAAAACTAAAGGAGTTTCCAAAACAAAAAAATTTTCCCAAAGGTTACAAAGTTTCATTAACTATCTTAAGTCTTTTACTAAGCATCACCTTTCTGCCCCTCAGTGGATATCAAGCGATCAATAACAATGTCACAAAAGAATGTTTACCAAGATTGGGGCTGGGGTGTCACCTGTAATGATTTTGTATGAAAAACGTAAACGATCCTGAAATTGGTGAGGAAAACTTTCACCTTCCTACAATCTCACTTTATTTATATTAAATGTGTCTCAGTCTGAAATGAACAAGAGCTTAAGAACTGTTTGGTGTGCAAGGTTTGCTTTTGGTTTTGCTAAAAACAAATCTCTCCATAAGTCCCTTATTTCCAAATACTATGGAAAAGTCACTACTACTCACCGCAAGTAATACTGTTTTAAAGCAAAGGCAGCGTTAGAACAACTTCTGGGAAAGTTGAACTCTTCAACAATTTCTCCCCACTGATTCTTCTCAGAAACCTGGTAAAACACAGGTACACTTGTCTGAACGTGAACAATCTAAGAAAATCTTAACCTAACTATGAAATAAATACCCATTCTACAGAGATCTGTAGATACCTAAGGCATCAGTGGGTGTTTCGGATCGATCGGTAAGAGTTCCTAAGCAAGGGCTTCTTGAATCACTGTTTTCACCAGAGAGCCCTGTATTTAATACCACTTGTTTTGTTTGGAAGGGGGGGGTTGGTGGGTTTGTTTTGTTTTGAAGCCCGGACAATAACCAATCGCAAGTCCCTCTGTCGCCCCCTTTTAAATCTCAACGCGGTCCGTTTACACTAAAAAAAAAAAAAAAAAAAAAAAAAAAAAAAAAGTTCAAAAGGATCAATACAGTTCCGGACAGCGACCTCCGCGGGTTCTGGGGGGGGCCAGGGCCAGGGCCGATTCCGATCCCTCTCCCAGATCTATCCATCTCCATAGGCCCTTCTTTGAGGCCTACAGCTTCTGCCTAGCCTTGAAGCCTAAGATGGCTATTTGGAGACAGGTCCTCGCTTCTTTTGTTAGCTGTATAAACCGAGGGCGACGGGGCCGAGGCTGTGCCCCCGGCTGCCGGGATCATTTCGCAGCCGATTATCGATGTTAAACCTGCCCGCGCTAATTTTGAGTTGCACGAAAACTGCTCTCAGAGTCTGTGTGTCTCTGTGTCTCCGCCTGTGCTAGAGCGGCAGCGGCGGCAGAGCTGACTCGCGAGC
>NW_016807308.1:371619-390188 GCF_001698545.2 Rhinopithecus bieti
GGCCCCGGCTCCGAGGGGCCCTCGTACACATTTACGCGCGGCCTTGGCCGCGGAGGCCGGGGCGTCCCCGGGCAGAAGCACCGGCGGCAGCTGAGCCGCTGCGCGCTGCCCGCCTGCTTCCCTCCCCGCCAGCCTCCCTCTCTGCCGCCGCCAGCGCCGCCGCCACGGCCCGGCAGCCAGTGCCACACAGCGACCCCCGAGGGCCGGCCGCGGCACTGCGCCTGGCTCCACACCGCCCCGGCAGCTCCTCGCGGGGAACAATAGACTCGGCTCGCCGGGCTTAGGGTTCGTCTGCAATGTGCCGCACATTTCACACACACACAAAGCCGGCGGAAAGGGGGGCGGCGCGGGGAAACGGCCACTACCGGTTGTTCTAGGGTTAGGGGTGGAGGCGATGTTCGCGTCCCCGGCCCGGCTGTTAGAAGGGCCGCCTCCGAGTCCCCGCCCGCCCGATAGAACCGGTGTGGCGCTCTGAAGGGAAAGGAAGCTCACTGGGGCAGCTACTCACGCTACGCAACATTCACAGATCGGAATAAAGTCAATTTGTTACCTTCTCCTTTTGTAAAGTCTAAAGGAATCGGCTTTTATGAGCCTTATGCTAGTATTTTGGGGCCTGGTTAGCACATTTTCTATGAATTATCCACACGCTAACTTTAGCAAACTATACGTTAAATACATTGTGAATTGTCTGTCCTAGTTCTGTGGAAATAGAGTAATGCTCTTAATCCATCTTGCCGCTGGTTGGCTTCACATATCAAACTGGATTATTCTATGACCAAAGTTATGCAAGCTAACTAAACTGGTTAGTAAGCAATCTGTCCAACTTCGACAATAATTAACGTTTACATTTTTATAGTAAGGTCTCTTCAAGATTGCTGCGTTTAAAATAAATATCGAATAAAACATTTTTCCTTGCTTTCAAATGTCTTAAATGTAATCCTCATTTAAAATATTTTTGAAAGTTAAAAAAACCCTTTGTTTAAACGATAGTCAAAAC
Source organism: Rhinopithecus bieti (assembly GCF_001698545.2). Lineage (NCBI taxonomy): Eukaryota > Metazoa > Chordata > Mammalia > Primates > Cercopithecidae > Rhinopithecus > Rhinopithecus bieti. The sequence goes on from NW_016807308.1 coordinate 372,617, forward strand.
ATCTCAACAAATACTATCACCTAAATTTGCATTTACGAAGGGTGTTGGAGCCGGCTTTTTGCTACAAATGTTAAGATTACAGTACGTGAAGCGTATTATTCCCATTTTAGTGACGGCCACCACGGGCAAAGTCCCTGCCTAATGCAAGGTCACAGGGTAATAAGGGTCTGGATGGGTTATTTCAGGTAGTCGTTCCAATGGGAACATTGCTTTGGAGGTGAAAAATTATGTAATATAGTGCAGCGTGCTTCCGGTGCTCACTCTAGGAAACAGACTTATTTCCCAACTAAAGTTTATCTCTTAAGTGGGGTCGGAATAAGGTTGTGGCTAGGAAGTTCCTGACACCCCAGGGCCAGTGAGTGTCTCGGAAGCCTGTGAGGGGCGGAGACCCGGCCCCGGGAGGTGGAGAAGCTCGGCGGCCGCGGGAGACTAGGGGTGAGACTGCTGTTAGTAACACTGGGTCAGCTGTCCCTTCCCCCACCCGTCGTCTTAGGGGGAGTGGAGATGTGGGCTCGGAGCTGCGTGGCCCGAGCTGTGCGGATTCCCTAAACGCCGCACTTGCGCACAGCCCCTTACGTAACCGTCAGTGCCGGGGATTCCCTAGAGGGGGGTCATTCTATTCAACCATTATACACACCCCGGGCTCCTGCCGCCGCGCCGCCGCCGCCTCACAAAATGGCGGCGCCCATAGAGGAGACAGCGGCCGCCTCCCCGGCCCCATTTTGTGGGAGGTGAGAGATCTGTCAACACGGAAAACCTCTGCTGAGGATGCATCCGAGTTTGGAAACCCCACTTAAGGGATGGAGCCTGGGGGATCACATTAAACGGAAAATACCAACGACTTCCACCTCTACGCATTTTTAGTTTTTCATTTTCTCGAAGGAAGCGCCAGAAGCCTGTGGGGTGTAACTAGAGGGAGAACGGAAAGCTGAAGTGACTGCTCCGGGGACTTGCCGCGGCGCCTTAGTGGCTTTGGTTGCTCTTCCACGCTCCCGGCAGCTGACCGGGATCTCTTGGAGGGTCTCCTGGGCCACCTCGGCCGCGCCTGTCGTGCAATGAGACTTTTCTGTAGTTTTAAAATGCCACAGTCCACGGCCCGGTCGGCACCGCTCGCCTGAATCGTGAGCTTCGGGAACCCTGGCGGCTGCTGCTCCAGGAACTCGCTGTCGGCCGGGAACCGGGGAGCTCGGTTGCCAGGAGCGGGCGGTATTCGCGGACTCCGGCGGCCCTAGCGGGTGGCGGCCGGGATCCGAGCTGGGGATGACGGTGCTGATGGAGCTGATGGGGCAAGAGTGGGAACGGAGGCACGTACACTGAAATTTAAGTCGTCCGAGTTGGGACTTAAGATAGAAGGTTAATATTGTCTCAGGCTAGACTTAGAATGTCTTTTCTGGTATCCCAGTCTGCAGTGGGCAAATCTATTGTCTTTATTTCTCATTTAAGGGCAGAATGGAGGGATGACATTTTTACTTTTCAAGAGGCGGTTGCCACTTTTAAGTCACTGTTATTAATGTGTGTGTGTACATACACTAACATATACAATAGTGTGTTTTGCTTTTCAGAGCAAGTATCAAAGGCTAAAGACTTGGAGTGATACTAATGTTTAAAAGCCTTTTGGGAAAAAAAAGATACGATGAGAAACTGGAGAACTGACTTTTTAAAATTCCTTTTCTGTAGAAGAGGCTATCTTCAAAATGGAGTCCTAAAGTATATCTGATGAATAGAATTTAAATTCTTAACAGTGTATACCCTGCGGTCAAAAGCATAAACGTAAAACTTGATGTTTATCAGATTACTTACGTTTCAATTTTCCTGTGATTAGAAAAATGTAAGACAAAAGTAAGCTATTAACGGTATTTGCTTGGAAGAGTAACGTAAAGGTTTAAGGAAAGGTTTGTTGAAACAGATATGCATCACAAGAATAATTTATTTTAAATGTTGTTTTCCAGTTGCAGCAATCATTTGTGTTTACATGACTTTTTAAAAAGGGGTGTAGCTTATGTTGATTTTGATCCTCGTATTTAATCTCTAGTGCAGAAGTTGAGATTTCTGCAGGCTGCACTTCAATCACTAAGTTCCACACTCCATCCTCTGCTGTGCCAATCCTGGCATGTGGATCACCAAGATAACATTTCTGGTCCTGTCTGTTCTTACTGATGTCCTTTAGAGTTGATAAATTTGATTGCCACTAATCAATCTGTATCTCTTGCAAGAACACACATTTAGCATCGAAGTAGAGTCAGAGTATATTTTTTATGAGATTGTACTAAAGTAACCTTCTATTATATTTCTTATTACCATATTGCATTTCCTATAGTGGGCAGCATAGAGCAGGTGGATCCTGGCAAAGTAATGTTAGAGATGTGCTGACAGCTTTACAATAGATATTCTCCAATTAATTTGACAAGATATAAAATAAAACGTAGTTTGTAGTTTTCAAGCATTAATGGAAAGTGTTCCTATTAAAAACTTACCAATAACAGTGGAAATTGTTGCAATCCGATTTGTATAGTTTACTATTTTGGTGACAAAGTCCTTATGATGGGAAAAATGTAAAGTGTTGCTTTTGTAACTGCAAACGCTGCACACCGTAATTAGAAGTTTCTGTTATTTTATTTGAATTTTTCATTCTTACCATCAGTTTTAATATTAGTCTGGAAATTGTGATAAATTAATAATTCCCTCATTCAACTAAACCTTAAAAAACTACCCAGTTTCAAATCAAGCATATCAGGTGTATGATTACAACAGCTGAAATAACTTAAATTGAGGAATTGGTATACCAACTCAGTGGAGAAATTTTGGGATTTTAGGTTATTCTAAGATTTAAAAAAATAGTTTGAATCGTTAAACAAGGCTATTGAAGTTAAATTGGTATTTCCTTAAAGATGATTTTAGAGAAAAATTCTTTGGCGAGATTCGAGAATGCCTTCATGGCTTCTCTTGCCTGTACCTATTGCTGTACTTTTTTATGTGGACTAATTTGTCTGATTTGAAAATTTGATTACAATATCAAATCCTAGATGAAGCCCTCCCATTCTTATGGTGATTCTAAGGGGTACTGATAACTAAGCTCTTAAAAGGTGAGGAAATAGTTTATTCTGCTGCAGATTAGGGTACTCTGAATACAGGCACTCTGATGGTAATTCTAAGTAGTATTGATAACTAAGCTTTTAAAAGATAAGGAAATAGTTTATTCTACTTCAGAGTAGGGTAATTTTAATGCCCTGAATATACTCTGAATCTTTTATAGATAGATTTCTGAATGATTTGCCCGAAAAAGTCTGATAAGCTTTGGGGATTTTTTAATTTTTTTTCTCTTAAAAAGGAATCAGAAATGTGGGATTTTTTTAAAAAATTATTTTCAGTAGATATTGGAGATTATGCTTTGTGCATTAAATCCAGTTTGATTTTTAAGTGATAATTTTCAATTAAAGACTTTCTTTCTTTCTTTTTTTTTTTTTTAAGACGGAATCTGGCTCTGTCTCCCAGGCTGGAGTGCAGTGGCCAGATCTCAGCTCACTGCAAGCTCCGCCTCCCGGGTTTACACCATTCTCCTGCCTCAGCCTCCGGAGTAGCTGGGACTACAGGCGCCTGCCACCTCGCCCGGCTAATTTTTTGTATTTTAGCAGAGACGGGGTTTCACCGTGTTAGCCAGGATGGTCTCGATCTCCTAACCTCGTGATCCGCCCGTCTCGGCCTCCCAAAGTGCTGGGATTACAGGCTTGAGCCACCGCGCCCGGCCAACCCAATTAAAGACTTTCTAATAAGACAACTAAAAAATTAAATTTTAGGCAATTATAATAATATATTTTGGAGAAGCATTCCCAGATGTACTTTTGACAAGGAGTTGATTTTATTAGTTGTTTGGGTTGTTTAATCCAGAATTTTTAAAACTGTTATGGGTTTAATTTGCTACATTTGTCCATTCTTATTCATTTCCTCTGTTTTGATCACTGAAACGTTGTCTAAAAACTGTGCTCATTATACACAGTTTATAGTATTTAATAGCTTCTGAAAACTTTAAGAGACCATACTAAACCAAGGAAATATTTATTAATGGTAATCTATATTTAGTAATAAATATATTTGTAACTAAATGTGGGATTACTGAATCACTGAGTAAATATTTCTTGAATATTTGGACAAGAGGTGGGGGGAGGGAGAATGACTTGACCCTCAAGGAACTTAACTGCTGCCTTTAAAAGGTTATAATGAAGCTGGGCACAGTGGTACACAGCTGTAGTCCTAGCTACTCAGGAGGCTGAGACAGAAGGACCCCTTGAGCCGAGGAGTTCGAGTCTCTGTCTCTTAAAACAAAAAAGGTTATAAAAATATTCAGACTGGAGGGTTCCTAACTTTTACTACTTAAGCAGGGTCTTTACCACAGAGTTAAATTTAAAGTTCTGTTTAGAATGGTAACAAATTTAATTATGTACAAAACAGCATCACTTTAGTGTTAGTATCAGTGTTACTCAAAGTGGTGTAATAATGTTAATAACAAGCATTTAAATCACATTGTTTGAAAACTGGGATCTACAAAAAATATGATTCCAATAATTAACTTTTTAATTATGGGAAAGGCAAGGCAATGTTCAGTGAATGTAAAAAATATACTACTGAGCAAACAAAGAGAAATTGTTTTAATGAATTTTGATTTTCTGTTTTAATTTTTTGGTACGTTGACTCTTCTTGACATGGCACTTTGCTATTAATTAAAAAAAATTAAACCCCAAAGACAAATTAATTCTGTATTTAATGCAGATTTAATTCTTGACTAGCTGTAATGCTTAAGGAGTTGGCAGTCTTGTTGCCAAAACAATAAAATAGGAATTAAGCTGAAATGCAAAACTGTGTAATAATTAGGTTTCATGGAGGTATATATAGTTTTCCTTAATAACTACATAAGTCAGTAATGTTGACTTAATAATAATTTATTTAGCTTTTGCTTTTCTCAGAAAACATATCAAACTCTTCATATATAGCATCAAAATAGATATTCAACCTGAGCTACTGTAAATTGTTGAAACTTATTGCTATACATTAAGGGAAATTCTATCCAACAGTTCAGTGTAAACAATTTTTTAAAGGTGCTATGATTCTTTAACATGATTTGTAGTATGTAGAACTCAAGTATTCTAGAATAATATTTGTGTGATAATGTACATGAGAAACATTTATAAACAGTCCTTCAGGTGTACAAAATAACTGACATAATATTTTGCATTTAACTACACTGCCTCTAAGTATTTTAAACAAAGATGAAAATTTTAGAGTATTGTGCTATATTTTTATAACTGAATTTCCCTCTTATTAACAATACTAATAACATTTAGCCATCAGTGATTACTGATAGCTTAAATAAGAGTGTAGTTTCTGTTTCTAATGTCTATTAATTTTAACCCCATTTAAAGACATTTCCTACTTATCATACTCAAAGGTAATCAGAAGTTAAATGATGGTCCTTCTGGTTCTCTGGAAACTGAAAAGAAGCTTCTCTTTCTTCAGGGTATGCAGAATTTTTTTTTTCTTCCCAATGAGCTGAATCCATCCTTCACACTGCTATTTGCTAACCTCAATTGTTTTTCTGCTCCATTAAAGTTGAGGCCACCAAAAATAGTAGTAATATCACAACTACAAAACCCTGGGTGGATTTGTACCCATTGCACATACACTCCTTGCTGCCAATTCCTAAGAGACTTTCGAAGTAATAGTATATTCTCAGGTAGACAGTAGATTCTACTTGTGGCCTATGTATAGTGTTCAACAAGTCCATGAGCCCTATGAAACAAGATGTGTTTACTGCATTTTTCTAGGGAGAAGGTCTCAGCAGGCACAGGCATCTTAAAGACCCTGTGATGCCCAAAAAGTTAAAGCTCTATTTGCTAATGACGGATAGTAAATTTGGAGGATTGCTTCAGGTGTGGCATTTTATTTTGTGGGTTGTTGGCCCGTAGGGAAAAACATCTTGAAATTGCAGTTAAGGAATACCACTTCAATTCATCAAATTAAAAAAATTACGGCAAATGAGCAAAATCTATTTTAAAGAACTACATACAATATATTCTTATAGAAAATTTAGATTAAATGCATGGAACTGCTTTTGGTTTGCCCTGTATTGAAAATAGATGGATGGGGATTACATTAATTAATGTATTTATTTATTTTTTGAGGCAGGGTCTCTGTTGCCCAGGCTGAGGTGCAGTAGCGCAATCTTGGCTCACTGCAACCTCTGCCCCCTGGGCTCAAGCAAGACTCACACCTCAGCCTCCTGAATAGCTAGGACTGCAAGTGCACACACCACACCACACCTGGCTAATTTTTGTATTTTTTGTAGAGACAGGGGTCTCGCTATGTTGCCCAGACTGGTCTTGAACTCCTGAGCTCAAGCAATCTGCGTGCTCAAGCCATCGGCCCGTCTTGGCCTTCTAAAGTGCTGGGATTACAGGTGTGAGTCACCGTGGTGAGCCCCTATTATTTTAAAGTAGGCTTCAAATATAATTCTTCACTAATTGGGAATGCCTGAGGATGTATATGAATTTATTACCATTTTGTGAGTAGTAGTGTGTGCTTGTGTTCATGGATGGCATTCATCAGAATGTTTCCAATGGTGTAGCCAGGTTACACTGCCATCTTCCTGTTCTCCTTTGTGCTTACCTGCTCTGCTGGTATTTGCTGCAGTTTCTGGTGAGTGTATGTAGGTGTTGGCCCAGATGTTGCTTTTGTAGAGATCATCCATAGGGCTCATTTATCCCAAATCAGTTTTTGTGTATTATCTGTGGACCCAATGTGTAATTTGAACTTTAAGAATACTACTTCAGACTGCAGTGTAGCATAACCTTTAAAAAAACAAAATGCTAGTTTTGCCCTAATCTGTGCATATTCCTATTGTTCCATAGGTATTAGTAATACGTGAATTATTTCTGTGCCCTTTTTGGTATAGAGTCTCATATGAATAATTACTGTTATTTAAAATCCACGACTCCATGCATTGTTTTGGTGGAAGGGAGAGGTAGTTTCCCATCATGTTTTACATATATGTTAGCATTCAGATTTTCCCTTTTGGCCCACTCCCTACTGAACTGACGGGAAAGGGCGTATTTGAGAGAAAACATATCCTTTACTGAGGTTCCAATAATTAAGCCAATGCACTTGATTTAAGTTATACGTTTAGCTCATTCTTAAAGTGTAAACACTTTACTATAAGCCTCCTGGCTCCCAAATCAGTGCTTTTTCTACTAAACATTCTTTCTGTCTTGCTAAAAAAATCCAATTTTCAGAATCAACTTAGTTGCTAAGCAAATATGCATAAAACCATAAATTTATCTGAATTGTTTCTAATTTAAGGAGTAGTATATAAAAGTTTAAACAGAAATCATTGATCAGTAAAAGTGATGGAAAATCAGCAAAATAAAAATAGAATTAGAGTAGGCTAAAAGGCCCTTCTTCTTTAGGGAGTTATTCGGAAAACTGAGTTCAAATATAGGGTCTGGGACTTCTCAGGTGATATTTTATCTTAAATTAGAATCTGCATGAGGCGGGGTGGGGTCGCTAATGCCTGTAATCTCAGCACTTTGGGAGGCCAAGGCAGGAGCGTCCCTTGAGACCAGGAGTTTGAGACCAGCCTGAGCAACATAGCAAGACCCTCTCTCTATTTTTAAAAAAGTAAAATTGGATTTAAAATAAATAAAGAATCTGCATGAACTTTCTTATCATTTATTCTTACATGTTATTTGCCAGTGTGCGATACTTAATAACCAAGTAAGAAACTTGAAATGAGTCTTTTGAGGCTACAACTTATATAATATTTTATAAATATTACTGCTACATACATAATAGACTAACATTTTTTTAGCCTCACAATAATACCTTGTACAACTTATAAATGCTAAAGGGCCTATAGAAGGCTACCCACCTATGTAAAAAAAAAAGGTCCTAGCTCTGTCTGGTGCAGCTGGACAAATTATTTTTGATATGAATTCCCAGGAATGGAGGGGTATCATTCCTTGCTGATAAGAGCACATACACTTCCTTTGCTGGCTAAGCTATGTGATTCTATAGGACCTTAGTGTCGTGGCCATCCTTTCAGTAGTAAGCAGATTTAGAAAAGTTGTCCTGTTGTTACCTTATTTCAGTAGTTTTTGGTCTTTCTATATTGTGTGTAACCTCACTTAATCAGATTGTTATGACTGTTTCCCCCTAGGAAGTATAGGAAGATTAAAAAAGCCAGGCCAGATACTTATGACTGAACATGAGCTCAACAGATGAAATAGGTGTCTTAACCATACTCTCTCTCTTTTTTTTTTTTTTTTTTAAGAGGGAGGGGTTCTGGCTCTGTCACCCAGGCTGGAGTTCAGTGGCTCAATCATGGCTCACTGCAGCCTTGACCTTCCCAGGCTCAAGCAATTCTCCTGCCTCAGCCTTCTGAGTAGCTGAGACTACAGGCATGCAGCACCACACCCAGTTAATTTTTTTATTTTTATTTTTGTAGAGACACCGTCTTGCTGTGTTGCCTAGGCTGGTCTTGAACTGAGCTCAACCAGTCCTCTCATCTTGGCCTCCCAAAATGCTGGGATTACAAGCGTGAGCCAGGGCACTTGGTCCATACTATTTTTCTTAAAGTCACAAGTTAAAGCTGGAGGTTTCACCCAGAATCAAAGTGCCAGGTAGCATTTTAGTGCAGCCTAGGATAAGCAGCTCTGTTTCCATTAACACAGTGCAAGAATTCAGGGATATCACTTGCTAAATGTAAACCAGTTACCTCCATAATTTCCCAAAAATTTTATTGTGACAAACGAGTGCCATACTCTGAACATTAAAGGCTTTTACCTCCAGCTGTCCAAACATTGTGCATGTTATTCAGGTAAAGGCACTGGTATGGTAGGAGTTTCTCCTTTAGTGTCTTGTAATTGACAACAGATCCAGCATTTATGGAATGTATTGTTATTGTAACTTTTGAGTTTCCATAGCCAAGAATGTAAGAGTAATAACTAGGTATGGTCCATTATTTTTAGTAAAGTTCATTTTAGTTAGCCTTTGATGGTAGACACTTCTCAGGTTATAATTCAGACTCAATAACAAAGCCAGAAAGTTCAGGAAGGGTAGGGTAGTGCTGTGGTCTGAATGTTGAAATCCTAACTATCGAGGCATTAGGAAATGGAACCTCTGAAAGGTGATTAGATCATGAGGGCAGAACCCTAATGAATTAGTGCTCTTGTAAAAGAGCCCCCAGAGAACTGGTTTGCCCCTTCTGCCGTGTGAGGTTACAGCAAAAAGACCATTATATAGGAAGCAGGACCTCAACAGACACCAAATCTGCCAACGCCTTAATCTTGGACTTCCCAAACTCCAGAACTGAGAGACAGAAATTTATTAAGTTTATAAGCTACCCAGTCTATCGTATTTTGTTACATCAGCCCAAACAGACTAAGGTAACAAGAAGCAACCCTCACAGTGCTTGCTTAATGTCATGCACCTGTCATTCTAATGGTGATCATTTGCCAGTCTTTTCTTTATGAAAGAAATCAGCAGTCCTGCTTTCTCTTGTTTTGAATGACAGGTCTCAGATAAGGATTTATTTTCCAGAAAGAAAGTGACTAAATAGATTCCCTCCATAAAGATTTTCAGATCAGTAGATCTGCCTTAAACTGATGTAGTCTTTGGACCCAGTTCAGAAGTGGCCAAGGCCAATCCTCAATGCAGGAAAGTAAAAGTTAGACTGTATTTAAGGAAGACAAATTACTAGTTAGGAACTGTCAAATGAGGTCAGAGGCAAGACCTTACTGACAGATGGGCAAGTTAAATGCTATCTTCTGAAAAGTTTAGCTGCTTCATGATGGACTCATTTGGAGCATATCTGGAAAGTTTTTTGGACACGTCTAAAACATGGGGTTGAATTTTCCTTATAAGCCAGGGTTAGAACAGAAGGTCGATCAGCTGTCTAGATAGTCTCAGCACTACCAGAAACTATTTGTAAGCTGTATAACTACTCTGATGACTCAAGTAGGAAGTGTCCAGGAACTTTTCTTCTAGACACTGTGAAAAACCAAAGATTACTAATAAGAAATTGTTTAATAGATAAGGTGAACATCTTAAACATAAAGCATAGATTCAAGACAGAGGACCTTTGTACCTGACAAGTACTCAGGAGGGCTTGAAAAGGGCCCCCGCAGGTGAGTTTCAGGCTCTGTCTTCCACTCATGAACCTACAAAATCTAATCCTTGCTGCTGAAGATTTCTTAAGAAAAATGAACAGTGTGCCTGGCCACTTCAGTGTCTTTAGAATCCCATCTTGGTGTTATACTTTCCCTATTGTTTCTAGATAGAGAGGTAGCAAATGCTTTACAAAATCTCAAGGAGTTATAAACTACTTTTACAGCCTGTCTTATAAAGTATATTCCCTAGTTATTATAAATAGGCGAAATGCTATTCCAAATCTAACAATAAAGACTTTTGCCAATACTCATTGTTTCAGCTTTCAAATATGTTAAGTATGTTTTCTACCCATCCTACAAAAGTATACATAATCACTAAAACTTATGAACAACACATATATGATATTGACCTGAATATTTACAGAGAGCTCCCAGGATGGATGATTTTATTTATTATGTTAATTCTCTGTTTAGTTTGTGACCTGATCTTAATAGTAACAAGTGAATGAATTAGCAGAGGAAATCAGTTAATATAAGAGCAACAGTGCCTGTGAAGAAGTCACCACATGGGCCAGGCAGAGTGGCTCATGCCTACGTCTGTATAATCCTAGCACTTTGGTAGGCTGAGGTGGGAAGATCTCTTGAACCCAGGAGTTTGAGACCAGCCTGAGCAACATAGCAAGACCTTATCACTACTAAGAATAAAATTAAAAATAAAGACATGAAGAAATCACCACAGCCTTAGTTTAGTAACATTAACAGTATTTTGTAATATCCACAGCAGAGGAGACTAAGGAGTAGATATTTTAGTTGCTCCAGAAGTGAGGAATCTTTGTTGTTTTTACAATTGTCTACAATGAAGAACTACCCAAAAGCTTAAGGAGCATTGGTCATTTATGACTTTTCAGAAGTTAAAGTATCATCTCAGGTGAGGACGGCACTTTCTGCCATCTAGGAAGAATATGGAGAAAGCAAAATTTTTTACTACTTTGTCTTAAGAACACTGCATGTCTCGAAGCCAATTTGGTTTTTTTCTCCAAGCTGCCAGTTCCCTCTTCAGTATTATACAGTGTTTTGTTTTAGTCATAGCACGAATTACTAATTTAAACAAGACTTAACTCTTTCAATAAGAAATAATACATAGTAAAATACGTGTGTGACCATATATTTGCAAGAAAGGGGTTGTGCCATGAATCTTTTTTTCTCAGTTTAACAAATAAATTTGCAAAGGCAACTTTGAGGAATCAGAATGTTGTTTTAAATATTATTAACAAGACAACAAATTATTCAATCAGATAACTAATCAGAATTATAGACTTTAAACTTAAACATTATTTTTCACAGAATATAGCAACACTGAAATCCAGGTGTCTGGGAAGACTATTTTACTTGAAATAATATTTTTAAACCCAGTTTTATGATATAGAATAGAATTCTATCTGCTTTTCTGCAGCTATAGGGAAGAGGGAACATTTTCCCCTTTTGATATTGCTGTTTGTTTGTTTTTTTTAAGAAAACAGCAATTAGAAGTGTCTACATATCGGATTTCCATTAGCTAGCATCAAGAGAGAAGAGTAGGTACAAACTTAAAATTCAGAAAAAGACAGAAAGGGCCAGGCATAATGGCTCATCCCTGTAATCCCAAACTTGGGGAGAATGAGGTAGGAGGATTGATTGAGGCCAGGAATTCAAAACCAGCCTGAGGAACAAAGCAAGACCCCGATCTCTACAGAAAAATCAGCCATTCCTGGTGGCTCGCAGCTGTAGTCCCAGCTACTCTGGAGACTGAAGCGGGAGGATTGCTTGAGCCCAGGAGTTCAGGGCTACGGTGAGCTGTGATGGCACCACTGCACTCCAACTTGGATGACAAAGCAAGGCCCTGTATCAGAAAATAAAGAAAAAAGGACAGAAAGATAATGCTAACAAATGGAATACGGAGCATATAATGTCTTGCCTTTACATGTAATTAAGAATAGAAGTAAAATTTATCTCAGATTAAGATTTTTTTTTAAAACAGCCTCAACATATATTCAGACAAAACAGATTTTAATAAAATTATATATGTCATCTGTTTCAAAATGTTAGGGCTATTTTAGTCTTTATAAAGCATAACTTACAGTTATATATAGTTGTCTGTGGTTTTAGAAAGCTATTCTATTTGTTATTCCCTCCGTATCCCTTAAGCCCATGCCTCAAATTATTTCAGAATACTTTCCCAATAATTTACTAACTTGTTCTTTTGTATTCCAAAAATGTGAAAGGTGTTAAAAGTTTGTGTTTTCAGTGCCTTTGGAAACATTTAAAAATGCATCTTTTAAATTGCGTGTCCAAACCAGTATTTCTCAAAATGTGCCATGATCTGTTTATAGTTGTTGGGTTAAAAAAAAAAAAAATGCAGTTCCATAACTTTGAGAAATGTCAGGTTAAGCAAAGTTAAAGTTCTTTACTACAAGACTTCTCAGTGCCTTTAATGTCCTCCTATGTTATCCTCTGGGTATATTCTCTTTTCTAAATCAATCTACCCTTTTACTAGGATTGGTGTTCCAAGGAAAATACTGGAAAATGCTGGTCTAAATATTGTTAAAAATTGAACACACATGTCTAAAACCAAAAGTGCCCAATCCTTTACTAGAATGTGAGCTTCTTGAGGACAAGAGTCTGTACTTATTTTTTGTAATCCCATCTTGCATATAACCAATATAATGCTCAAGATGTATTATTGAATATGTTAATATAAATATAACTCTGGAGAGTCAATTTGTAATGCAAAGCTAATATGCTCCTGATTTGATAAAATTAATTATTATGAAATAACGTGTATATTTTCATGCATATTTGTTTTCTCTATACTTGGAAGAAATAGAATATTTTAAATGGACACTATTTTACATGTTCATATTTAAGATGGTGATCAGCTGTTTTATCTGTTAAAAGTTGTAGACCTAACCTTATAAAAGATCTGTTCATAGACGATGAAGCATTTCAAAACTGTGAGGTATAGAAATCAGGGTATTCTGATTTATTTCATTTCACTTCAACATTTACCCCTCTGGGAATCTGGAACTTTTTTCATAGCCTTCTACTTCACTCTCAACTCCTACCTCCCAAAAGTATAATTTATATCTACTTATGTTCCCACTGCTTTCAAGAGTTCATATAGTTTCCCAGAATTTGCGGCATCTCCCCCACTCTTTCCTGTTACTTCATGTTATAGAGCTTCTCCAAATGCTTTCCCATAGGTTTCCTGCCTCATCTGCCAGAGACGTCTTGGAGTTCTTCAGAATTTACTGGATGTGCTAAAGAGTATTTAAGTACACATTTACCAAAATGAAGGGACTCCACTGCTGTGCAAGTAGTACTAGGTCTTCAGACCCATGAAGCAAGGACATTTGGGGAAGTCTCGGTTATCAAGTATGATGCCTGTTTATGGGGAATGTAGAGAATTTTGCCATCTTTCTTATTAGTAGAAAGAGAAATTTGTAGATTCCTTGGAGATTTAGGGGCGTTTAAGATAATGAAAAAGTTTTGTATATTGCAGTTGGGGATCTAATCCATACTGAAGATCAGAAACTAGAATAAAGTGTCAGGAACAAATAGGAAACAGAAAATACATGAAGGAATTATTTGAGTTTAGAGGAAAAGAAAAAAACCAGCAAGAATACTGCTATCTAATCATTAAATCAGTGTAAGATGGACACATTGGGAATGTCTGGTAAAACATGTTTTCTTAATTAGATTATCATGCTTTTTAGAAGACCCTTAATAGGTAGTATGAAACTCATATTTTGGCAATTTGAGCATCCTTTTTGTAGAATTTTATGAGAATTTTCTTTGTAAAAGAAAACTTTTAAGGACTATTTGATACAGAAGTGTTACTAATGGAAATTTCAAGACTTCCTGCCTTGACGGCCTTTTTAATTAGCTGTTCATGCAGTAGCTTAAATGAGTAAGTCTTATAAACAACTGGAGAGTTTGTTAATATCCTTTAGAACCAGATGTTTAGTTGCTGTTATTTTTTTTCTATCTCCATTCAAACTACCATGGATATAACATGTTAGCCAAGCAATGTGCTAAGATAAGAAGCTGTTTGAAGAATGTACAGTGCCTTAAGTTTTGGAGTTCATGAGTGGTGGGAAGGAGGAGTGGACATAGGAGTAATTCTACTATAGTATGATCAAGGAGTATGATGTAGGTATTGGCTCTGCCTGGAGGAGTCTGGAAGTTTTGTAAGGATAGTCTATCTTAAAGTAAGAATGTTAATTGTTACCATTAATGGGGAATGTAGGGCTAGGATATTCAAAGGCCCATAGGCACAAAAGTGTAAGGCATGATTTGGGAATGGTGAATGGCCCACTGAGCCCATTTTGTGGGAGTGAGGGTGAAAAGAAGCCAAAAAGCTGTGTTGAGGCCAATCTGGGATTTGGACATTTTTTCCCTAAGGCTATATTATTCTCAGTCATTTTTCTTGTGCTACACAAAGGATAGACATACACATGTGCAGGGATATGTACAATTCCTGGGCCCTAGGCTTTTCTGCAGTGAATGGCATCCCATTCAAGCATATGAAAATACATGAAGGGGAATTATACTATTATAGATAATTGCAGATAGATACAGATTTGACTGTTTAAATGTATGTTTAACTTTTAGAATTATTACTTGTTCACAACTGGTGAAAACAGTTGTCTTGACAGAGGTTGAGAACAGGAGGTGACTTGTAAGGAATGTAGTAAACCACTATCATGACAAAACAGGAAACTGGAAGCAAAGCATTCATTAACAGAATGAGAAAACAGTAGATGTGAGGAATATTGCAGAAGTACAATGGGGAGAACTTGACCGATTTCCAAGACTCAACATATTGTATGTGTGGGTCATTCTTCCTTACAACAGGACATATTCCAGTAGATGTTTTGCCATGGGGAGCCTCTTTGAAATGACTCCTTCGGCCATGCACAATATGCCTATAATTCCAGCACTTTGAGAGTCCAAGGCGGGAGGATCGATGGAGACCAGTAATTCAGACCAGCCTGGACAACACAGCAAGACCCTATCTCCAAAAAAAAAATTAAAAATTAGCTGGGCACTTGTGCACTTGTGGTCCTAACTACTTCAGAGGCCAAGGCAAGAGGGTCACTTGAGCTTGAGAGGTCGAGGCTGCAGTGAGCCATGATTGCACCACTGCACTCCAGCCAGGTGACAGAGTAAGACCCTGGCTTAAAAGAAAGAAAAAACAAAAAAAAAAAAACAAAAAAAAAAAAAAAAAAAAAACACCTGGCTGCTTAAAACACAAACTAAAAAAAAAAAAACTCTGACCCTTCTTATGTTCCTTATCCTGATGATCACATGCTTCCCTGCATCCCTGAATTTAAAAGATAAAACACATGGCACATGCCTGTAGTCCTGTAGTCCTACCTACTCCATAGACTGAGGTGGGAGGATACCTTGAGCCCAGGAGTTCAAGGCCAGCCCAGGCAACATAGCGAGACTCCCATCTCTTTAAAGAAAAAAAAAACAAAGGGAAAGACAATTTTGAGAAGTAAGAATGAGTTTCTGTTGCATACTTTACTTGGTAATTAAAAAAAAAAAAAATTAACTATTAAAGTAAGATGGTGGCTTATGGCTATAATCCCAGCACTTTGGGAGGCTGAGGCAGGAGGATCGCTTGAGCCCGGGAGTTCAAGACCAGCCTGGGCAACATAGTGAGACCTTATGTCTACAAAAAAAGTTTTTTAACTAGCCAAGTATGGTGGCACCCACCTGTAGTCCCAGCTACTTGGGAGGTTGAGGCGGGAGGATCGCTTGAGCCTAGGAGGTCAAGGCTGCACTGAGCCATGATCATGCTGCTCTACTCCAGCCTAGGCAGTAGAGCAGGCCCATCTCAAACAAATGAAAACACTATTGCTGTCATCTGTTAAAGTCCATGTTTATTTAGGTAAAAAATATTTTGACAAAACTCCACTTGGACTGACCCTAACTGGAGTATTAAAGCATTATAGGCTAGTCATGGTGGCTCACACCTGTAATCCTAGCACCTTGGAGGCCAAGGCAGGAGAATCACTTGAGCCCTGGAGTTTGAGAGCAGCCTGGGCAACATAGTAGGACCCTATCTCTGCAAAAAGTAAAAACATCCAGGTGTGGTGGTGTGTGCCTGTAATCCCAGCTACTCAGGAGGCTGAGAAGTGGGAACCACTTGAGCCCAAGAGGTCAAGGCTTCAGTGAGCCATGATCATGCCACTGCACTCCACCCAGGGTAACAGAGTGAGACCCTGCCTTTAAATAAATAAATAAATAAATAAATAAATAAATAAATCTAAGATGCCAACCATCTTTGAATTTATGTAAGCCAAATGTTATTAAGTGATGCATGGCTGTATTTTTTTTAATGAACTTGAGCCAGATAGAATGTAGGTGTTACAGAAACTAATTGCAAACTACTATCACTTATAAATATATACAGTCATGTGTGCCATAATGACATTTCAATTATGGACCACATTTATGGCAGGGTCCCATGAAATTATACTATTATATTTGTACTGTACCTTTTCTATGTTTAGATGCACAACTACTTACCATGGTGGTACAGTTACCTACAGTATTCAGTACAGTCACATGCTGTACAGGTTGTAGCCTCAGAGCAATAGGCTCTGCGATATAGCCTTGGTGGGTTGTAGGCTATACCATCTAGGTTTGTGTAAGTACATTCTGTGTTTCCATAATGACAAAATTGCCTAATGATGCATTTCTCAAAATGTATGGTTATCATTAAGTGATGCATAACTGTAGAAGAAAAAGTATTTGTTTTAAAGTTGGCTGAGACACACACAGTAGTGAGAAACATTGAACACGTTTAGATGTTTATTGATTTGGTATCTAGATGTAATCACCTCTGGATTCAATCATGGCATCTGTGTGTCTGAGCAAAAGAAATCCTGGATCATGTGACTTATCCATAAAGAATAGATTCTACATTTAGATCTGATCATATGCACAGAGTACCTACCCTATGCCAGGCACATTTGTGTATGGTATTTCATCGAGTCACTCATAGATTATTAAATCAGCTATACAAAGATAAAATGCCTTTACTTGAAATGAGATTAATGTTCCCTGAGACCCTGCACTACAAAATAATTATTTTTTCCAGCATAGTAATTTATTACAGTTAAAGGAAAATGTTATAAAACATTTGGATATTTCTCATATGCTCCTTGCATAAAGTAAGCAGATTTATATTTATTTCAATATGATCAAACCTGAGAGCTTAAATGCTTTCTTTTGCAGTTATTATAATTTATACTATATAAATATTTAAATATAAATGGTAATAGTTAATATTTAAGAATAGTAAATATTTAAATATACAAGAGTTGTCCAAACCAAAAATAGGAGTTCTGGATCTTACTAGCTCCAAT
>NW_016807308.1:390245-409718 GCF_001698545.2 Rhinopithecus bieti
AAGGAAAATGTTATAAAACATTTGGATATTTCTCATATGCTCCTTGCATAAAGTAAGCAGATTTATATTTATTTCAATATGATCAAACCTGAGAGCTTAAATGCTTTCTTTTGCAGTTATTATAATTTATACTATATAAATATTTAAATATAAAATGGTAATAGTTAATATTTTAGAATAGTAAATATTTAAATATACAAGAGTTGTCCAAACCAAAATAGGAGTTCTGGATCTTACTAGCTCCAATACTACTTTACTTTGAAATATTGAATGAGTGATCTCATATTTCTAATATTGTTTATCTTTAAAATCGGGAAAAAAAATTCTGAATATGATTAATTGTTTGAGAACCCTAGGTACAAAGTATTGCTTAAATTTGAAGTGATAACTACTCAAAGTGTATCCTAGAGGAAAATGGTTTAGGTTGGAAGATATACATACAGTGGTATAAAGAACATTCAGCCTCATTGGACTTCTAAAAATATTTTTTTGCTGTGAGTGATAGCCTTTTTTTTTGTTGTTAATTTTTTTAACTTCTCCTTACAGAGCAGGGCTACCACATAGTCAGTGTGCCCAGTGTATTCACCAAGCCTTTATTTAAGAGCTATATTTTTAAAAGCAAATATTGGTCTTTATGGTTCTTTGCAAGAAAATAATACCGCATGGAGGTATTTGTGATTCTTATATATTGACTCCACAATGACAGACAATTATCTCCATCATTTGGAGCTGAAGCCTATCAAGACATCTAATGTTAATTAGGGCCTGTGCTAGAAATCATGGCATATAGCTCAAAAAAAAGTCTGTGTCTTGAGGTCTTGTACTCAAGCTAAAGAGAAATATAAACATTGATAAACCAATTTGAATATAAAACATGTAAAATCTAGTTGTAATCCTTTTCTCCATATTTTACTGTTTTATGACATAACTTTCAAATCCTGGCTGTAATTGTATAATTGCTAATATGTTAATGCTTAACCTTATTTCTAAGTTAGGAACAATTTCATGGAGGAAAAGAAAATCGGGATTTTAAATGAGCAGAGGAAGTGTGATTGGTAAATATAAAAAGAGATTATTCTGGTTTACTGAAGGAACGAAGAAGAGAGACTCTGATGAATGGTTAGAATAGTTTAGCAGTAGACTTGAGAGAGATAAAACAGGAACAAAAATTAGATAGATGATAGAAAACTGCCATATGCTTCTTAACAGATTTGTTGATGGTTTTTGAAAAGGGAAAATTTTAGTCATTTTTTATATGCCCAGAGGAGAGGAAAGCTGGAAACCAGTGAAGAAGCAGGAGCAGTTAGAAACAATGTATATGGGGAATTTAGATAGTAGGACACTCAGAAAGGAATAGATCTTCGAAGTGTTAACAAATTAGTGTCAAAAATTACTCTAAGGCCCCATTGACTAGTACCAATGACTGCAGAGCCTAGCATTTTAAGATGTAACCACTGTCATGTTGTTTCTTTAATTTTGCCACTTCCTGGCCTCTTGGTACCTTCTCTGGACACTCTCATCTAAAATAGCTTGTTTATCACTTGTCTCCCCACCCATAGTCCATTAGAATGATATAAACTCCATTAGGTTAATAATTTCTCTCTATTTTTATTTTATTTTATTATTATTTTTGAGACAGGATCTCATTCTGTCACCCAGACTGGAATACAGTGTTACGACCTTGACCTCCCAGGCTCAAGCAATCCTCCCACCTCAGTCTCCAGAGTAGCTGTGACCACAGGCATGCACCACCATGTCTGGCTAATTTTTTTTACATTTTTTAGAGACAGGGTCTTACTGTGTTGCCCAGGCTTCTGTCTCTGTTTTTATAGCTATATCCTTATTGCTGAGAATAATTTTTAACGAATTCTAGACCTAGCCATCAGTGTCTTGAAATACAGCCTCTCGGTTGGATATTTAGGATCAATAAATGAGAATCAAATAATCTTGTTTTTGTCAGAACTGCAGAGGTCATGCTGCCTGCTGTTTTTTCACTACCTGCCTATGGGTATTTGAGGAGGATTTCTACTACTTAAGTCTTGCCTCAGCTTTGGGAATTAGTGCTTTTCTTCTCTTTCCTTCTCTTTTCTTTCACTTTTGGGATCCAATGTGAATAATTTAACTAGTTTTCCAGTGTGATAAAACTGATCTGGTCCAATCTCTCATCTAATGTAGACATTCCTTCTATGGGATAGATTTCCATGGGTCCCATCTGGGAGTAAAGAGCACACTGTTGGGTGTGTCTGTCTGTATGTGTGTGTGTTTCATCCAACAAGTATTTATTGATTGGCTATTATGTGCTAGGCTAAGGATACAGTGATAAAAAGACACATTCCCTGCACTTACTGACTTTCTAATGGAAATTTTACTAGCAGCAAATGAAGTCTCTAAACTTTTTTCCTGTCCTCTCTTTATTCTCAAAGTTCTTTTGAAAGAAATGCAGAATAGTGGGAAGAAATAAAGAACAATAAGAGTTAAACTTCTACTAAAAATGCCCACTTTTAGTTTGTAGGGGTTTTAAATTCGGACCAATTCAGTTCAACAAACACTGCTGAGCATCTCTAGCCCTTGGCTAGATCCTGAGCAATAAAAGCAATAAAATAAAATTATTATAAAATAAAATAAAAGCTGAAATACCCCTACTCACAAGGGGTAAAATGCAAATGTATAAATACTCTTCAGTATAAGTGCTATGTGTACCTGTTTTTTGAGAAATCCATTCCATTGGATGGTCTAACTAATATAAAGTTCTTTCTCTTTTAATTTAAAAACTTTTTTGAGACACGGTATTGCTCTGTTGCCCATACCGGAGTGCAGTGGTACAATCTTGGCTCACTGCAGCCTCAACTGCCTGGGCCCAGGCAATCTTCCCACCTCAGCCTCCTGGGTAGCTGGGTCTACAGGCATGTGCCACCATACCCAGCTAAATTTTTAAAAATCTTTTGTAGATACAGGGTCTCCTTATGTTGCCCAGGCTTATCTTGAATTCCTGGGTTCAAGCAATCCTCCTGCCTCAGCCTCCCAAAATGCTGGGATTATAGGCATGAGCCACCACACCCGGCCAAGTTTTTTGTTATGCTAAACTAAAATCTGCTGCTTTTTAATTTCTGTTCGTTTGTCACAGGTTTGTCCTCTGAGCTCTTCATTCGCTTATTTGACCTATAAACCTTTACTGAAGCACTATCATGTGCCAGACTTTGGCACATTCTCCTCATACATATATAGTATATGATCCTTGCCTCCCAAAAACATTAGGATATAATTCTGCAACATGGAGGAAGTTTCTTAACCACTCTGTGCTCAGTTTCTTCACCTGCAAGTTGAGGTTAGTATTAGTTCCTACTTTCTAAGGTTTGTCATGAGGATTAAATAAATAATACATGCAGTGTACTTAATACAAAGCCTAGTACACAGCTTTCGACAAATGCTAGGTATTATTATTCATATGGTTTAAAGCTGGGGTCCAGATATGTAAGTTAGCAGTTGCAGGGTTGATTTCAGTGCCGTAACAGAAGTAAACACAGGGTGCTGTGAAAATATGCTAGAGGGGCACCTAATCGCAGTTGGGGAGGCTAAAGAAACACTCTACAGGAGGAGAGCTCTGAACTCAGTGTTGATTTGGACTAAATAGTGGGGGTGGGAAAGGCACAGGCAACTCACGGAAAGAGGTTAGAGAGCATGGTGTTAATCTGGGGACTTCAGTAGTTTAGATTGACTACTTTCAGCAAAGCTAGAATACAAATGGCCTTGGATGCCATCCTAAGTAAGAAAGTGTCATGAAGGTAATCGGGAACGATTGAAAAGGTTCTGCACAATTAAACTTTCAACTTTGGAAAGTCTCTCTGGCAGTAGTATAGACGAAGGCAGGAGAAAGGTGGGAAAACCAGTTAGAATGTTACTACTATGTTCCTATTGAGAAATGTCCTTAATTAGGGCAGTGGTGTAGGAGAGCAGGAGACTGATTCAAGAGAGAATTAAAACTTAATGACCAATTAGATGTAGATGTAGGAGGAAAGGAAGAGGAAGTATCAAAGTTAATTCTCAAATGACTGTCTTGAATAAGTGAATAAAGGTGATGACGTTAGTTCATAGGGAAAATGCATGGAGGAGAGGGTGCCAGTAAGTTCGGTTATGGACATGTTGAGTTTCAGGAAGGCTAGGCACTTTAATATTCAGATCAGGAGCCTAGAACTGGCCCACAGCTGCAGATTTGGGATTTGTCGACAGGTATTAGTTGAAGCCATCACGCTTATCGTGTATAGAGGACGGCCAACATTAAGGGATGATCAAATCAGTGTTACATAAAACTTACAGGAAACATTGTTTTGGACTAGCCTCCTACACTGGGCCCCAGCAGACCAGACCAAACTATAATGGAGTCACTCATGCTAGGTGCCACATAATCAAACTGAACTCTAAAACAGGCCAGTTTAAAAAAAAAAAAAGAAACAGGAAATTCATTGCAACCAATCAAAATGGGCCCAGTTTACTTGAGTTGGCATACTAAAGAAGTTCCCTCTATTTTAGCCCTATAAGGAAGGCAACTTTGAAACAACCAATCTGCTTTTGTTCTATTTCTGCATTCTTCAGCCTTTTCTGTCTATAAAGCCAATTCCTCTGCTCAGCTCATCGGAACACTCATTCTTGTTTTATAGAATGCAGTGTTGCTCAATTATAAAATTGCAAATAAAAGTCAATTAAAGTATTTAAGCTAAATTTGTTGATTTTGTCTTTTAACGCAGCTCATAATGTCAACTGAGAAAGAATGTTCAGGCACATTAGAGGAAAAATCAATAAATAGTACTGTCCCAGACACTAAGAGAGGAGAAAGTGGTTTTTTGTTGTTGTTGTCGGTGTTTTGTTTGTTTTTTGTTTTGTTTGTTTGTTTTTTAAGACAGAGTCTCACTCTGTCGCCAGGCTGGAGTGCAGTGGTGCAATCTCGGCTCACTGCAACCTCTGCCTCCTGGGTTCAAGCGATTGAGAGGAGAAAGTTTTAAAAGAAGTCAACAGTCACAAATGCTATAAGAGGATAAGAGAAAATTGTTCTTGGGATTTAGCAACTAGGAAGTCACTGGGCTAGAGCTAGATTGCACTTCACAGAGTAGTGAAAGGGACCAGAAACTAGATTGCAAGAGATTGGAGGCATGGATGGGAAGTTAGGAAGGAAGATAATGCCTGGAGGCTCCCTTTTTAGAATCTGTGAAGAGGAGACAAGAGATAGTGCAGAAGCTGGAGGGCAAAAGGCGGGCCTGGTTTATTTAAAGATAAAGGACACTTGACCTCCTTTCTTTGTTGACAAGTAAGAACCTAGAAAAAGGGAGAGAAGATACAGAATAGAGTGTAAACAAATAATAAAACAGGATTCCTGAGAAGGCTGAAGAGATGACATCCAGTGAGGAAAGTGTCTTCAAAAGGAAGAGGGAACCACCTCTTCCACTAACCAAAATGGACACAGATACGTCTGAAAGGATTTGAAGTAATTGATGAGTTCTCTGAGGCCAAGTCATCTGACAGCAGCAATAAAGGGGGTGGTGGGATTGAGGTATGAGAATCTGAAAAGAGGCATGGAAATTATGGGAAATGGTAGTGTTGCCATTTGGTGCCCAGTGCTTTGTCCCACTTTAGTAACAGACATCCGCAGTGACCTGCACCAGATTGTGTCTGACCAAAGGTGAGACCCGTTGTCTTCCTTCAACTGTTAGTTTCCTTGTTTGGAAATCTGTACTTTCACTAATGTAGCCTCTGATTGAATGAGCTATTTTTTAATAGCTCTTTCTACTAAAAGATTAAGAAAAAGGATTTATCCAGAAGCCAGGGACAGAGGAAAATTTGAGTCAGTAATGTTTACTGTTAAAAAGAATGAACTACTTACATTATAAAAGTGAAGAATTAATTCAGAAATTATTAAAATGTAATTGGATACCTTCCTAAATATTTTCAACATAGTGACAAACACAAGCAAGAATTAGTTGGATAAATGAAGGCCCAGTTGATGTTTAAAAACATCTGTTGAATGTCTACTGCAGATGGCATAGACATCAAATAAGTATACTATTATGGATATGCCATTATACCCACCAGTTAGTCAGTCAGAAACAAAATTCAGCAATAAATGGATTTTGCTCTTATTCATTCACCATCCCCTGTTATCCTACAGCTGGTTGACACTCCAATGATAACTCCCTAGACCCTGAGGAACCCTAGAGTTTGCCCTAGAGTGCTCTAAAATCTACCTTTTGACTAGATCAGCTGAAAGTTATAACCAATCGTGATATGTTAATCTTAAATAGAGCTGCTTTTACTAAAGTACTATTTTGTGTTCAATGATTGGCTTATATTATGGGGTGCAATAATAAAACATTTTCATAAAACATGTAGTTATGATTACTATATGCAAAGTAGGCATACATTTTTATTTGGGGAGGTAGTCCCAGTTTATACCTGTTGTCCCAGAATAATGTCTAATAGTTCCCCTTTCACTCTTAAGAAAAGTCAGTTATTATATGATTAGTATGTTATTTTCATGATACAATGTCCTCTTATGGAACTTTGTAACTTTGATCTTCATAGGCATCAGCCATATCTGTGTTTGTTCTGAGCAATTCGGCTGTTTTTACTACATACACATGGTGACTCATAACTGCTCCGGTTTCCCTTTTTAAGTTGGCCTTAAAAAGCTGGTGGGGGGAGGGTTGGATGATGAGAAATTATTTAATGGATACAATGTACATTATTCAGGTGATGGATACCCTAAAAGCCCTGACTTCACCACTGTGCAGTCTATGCATTTAACGAAATTACATTTGTCCCCCAGAAATTCATACAAATATAAAAGGAAAGAGGCCTGGCATGGTGGCTCACCTGTAATCCCAAAACTTTGGGAGCATAAGGTGGGAGAGAATCACTTGAACCCAAGAGTTCAAGACCAATCCTGGCAACATAGCAAGACCCTGTCTATACAAAATATTTAAAAAGTAGCCGTTTGTGATGGTGTATACCTTTAGTCCCAGCTACTCCAGAGGCTGAGGTAGGAGGCTTACTTAAGCCTGGGAGGTTGAGGCTGCAGCGAGCCAAGGTCTGACCTCTGCACTCCAGCCTAGATGACAGAGCAAGACACTGTCTCAAGAAAAAAAAAAAAAGAAAGAAAGAAAAAGAAAACACACACAAAAGCTTAGGGCCAAATCTGCTACCTGCATCATAACTGTACAGAGTTCAATATATGTTCATTTTAATCTTCTTTTCTTTCTTCTTGTTCCTTTGTTGCTCACCTATTTCTCATTTATATCTTGAATTTTATGTATCCTTGTCAGCTATCTTAAATTCTCTTTGAAATAAGGGAGTGAATAAAGAAGCACAAAACAAAACAAAAAAATACTACTTCTAGAACTTATCTGATATTATTTGATGACTGAAGAGTGGCTCATTTTGAGCTTGACTGTTTCCCATTTTTGTTTAATTCTTTGATCCATGCTCTCTTTTGAAGGGATTGTCAGATTTTGGCCAAATCAGATTTTTTTTTTCTTTTTTTTGAGACGGAGTCTCGCTCTGTCGCCCAGGCTGGAGTGCAGTGGCGTGATCTCGGCTCACTGCAAACTCTGCCTCCCAGGTTCATGCCATTCTCCTGCCCCAGCCTCCTGAGTGGCTAGGACTACAGGTGCCTGCCACCATGCCTAGCTAATTTTTTTGTATTTTTAGTAGAGACAGGGTTCACTGTGTTAGCCAGGATGGTCTTGATCTCCTGATCTCATGATCTGCTCGCCTCGGCCTCGCAAAGTGCTGGGATTACAGGCGTGAGCCACTGCGCCTGGCCTCGGATGCATTATTAAGGCTATGGAAATAGTGTGCTTCCAGGCTGATCTCTGAACAGTCTGCCACCTTAAAGTATTGCTGATAACATTTTTTTGAATGGTTCTATCTTCTATGATTGCAAAGCTTGAATAGGGAGGCAGAATAGGGAGACAGTCTGGCTTCATGGAAAGAAGTTACATAACAATTTATAATTGGCAAACCCTATCTCTGCCACTTACTGTGTGACTTTGGAAAAATTCTTTATCTTCCCCAAGTCTTGGGTCTTTCGCTTGTAGCTTAGAGATAATATTACTTGGTTCTTTGAGTAAATGAGACAACGTACATAAAATGGCTGGCATAGAGTTAGAAGCTCAGTAAATTGTTGTTATTATTGTTGTTATCTTTACAGTTTATAAATGACTTAACACTAAGCATTTTGCATTTGGTAAGAATTCTGCCACTTTCTCTCTTTTACCTAACATTTGGAAATTAATTTTTTTTAATTTCCAACTTTTATTTTAAGTTCAGGGGTACATGTGTAGGATATGCAGATTTGTTACATAGGTAAACTTGTGCCATGGTGGTTTGCTGCTTACATCATCCCATCACCCAGGTATTAAGCCAGTATCCACTAGCTATTCTTCCTGATCCTCTCCCTCCACCCACCTGCCACCCTCCAGCAGGCCCCAGTATGTGCTGGTCTTCCCCATGTGTCCATGTGTTCTCATCATTTAATTAAATTATTTGTGACATCTACTGATAGCATAACAAGATAGGTATTTTTGGCTCTTCCAGAGCTAAATGCCAAGGTACTGGATAAAACACAATATACAAACTTACTTTTCAATATATTGTGGAGCTTGCAGGAAAATAAGGAAAACCCCCAAGATTTCCAGTCACCCTCAACAAAAATAAACAAAATTTGAAAAACACCAAACTGAAATTAGAGAAGTAACTGAGTGAAGAAATTGTAGCTGCTTTGGGCATATATGCCAAGATCAGGAACCTAAAGTCCTAGGAAGCATATGGAAGTGCAGGAAACTAGGTCCCAAGGCACATATACATTGGAGGAGTTAATTCTGAGACATCCTCCACCCTCACTAAATAAAACAGATACTAGATGAGGGTATAGCCTCAGTGAATATATGACATTAAAATAATAACTAATATAGACATTAAAATAACTAGTGGATACGAGGCTTAATACATGGGTGATAAAATAATCTGTACAACAAACCCCCCATTACACAAGTTTACCTGTGTAACGAACCTGCACTTGTACCCCTGAACTTAAAAAAATGTTAAAAAAGGCAAAAATTGCATGTATATATATATAAAGTTATGGTACATATATGCCATAAATCTTTCAAAATTGAGGAAAACAATATTTGTTAGAGTCAGGAGACCCAGGGAATCCCAAGTGGGATTTAAAAAGAAGAAATCCACAGTCACAGTTAGACACATCATAGTGAAACTGCACTACCACAGAAGCAAACAGAATATATTGGTGGGCTGGGCATGGTGGCCCATACCTGTAATCCCAGCACTTTGGGAGACCAAGGTGGGCAGATCACTTTAGGTCAGGAGTTCAAGACCAGCCTGGCCACACATGGTGAAACCCCATCTCTACTAAAAATACAAAAATTAGCTGGGCATGGTGACATGCACCTGTATTCACAGCTACTCAGGAAGCTGAGGCACAAGAATTGCTTGAACCTGGGAGACAGAGGTTGCAGTGAGCTGAGATTGTACCACCATGCCACTGCACTACAGCCTCAGTGACAAAGCAAGACTCAAAAAAAAGGAAAAAAAAAGAAAAGAATATACTGACAAATAGCCAGAGAAAAGATCACCCTCAAAAGAGCAACAATTAGACTAACAGCATACTTTTCAATTGCAGCAATAGAAACCAGAAGACAGTGAAGGATCTCCAAAATATTAATACTAACAGGAAATAACTTCCAACTTAGAATTCTATACCCAGCAAAACCATCTTTCAAAAATGATACTGAAATAAAGATGTTTCCAGACAAATAAAATACTATAATTTAAAAGTTCTAAGCATAACAAAACAACAAGGAAAATAGTTATGTCCTTGCATGCCTTCTTTATGTATGGTCAAGAGAATAATTGAAATTTTAACAATAAAACTGACTTTTTTGAATAACTGAAAGTCCTGATTTTAAGGAAGTCAAAATTAAGTTGTAATAGTACCAGCTAGAAAGTTAGGAACTATTGTGTCTTCTAAAAATCACAGTGAAAATGGGAAAGAAGAGGAAACTTTTTTGTTCAGGATGCATGTTCTCTACAACAGTTTTCTAACACATGGTTTTGCAGGAGGCTGTGGTGCCTTCTTTTAACATCTCTGTTTAAAAGCCCAGTGTTAGACCAGTAAATTATATTAGACCAGTAAAAATATAGGACATTAAATCTATAGAATACTACGCAAAATGTATATTCTGGTTCCACTGGCAATCAGGAATGATACATATGACAATCTCTCAAGAAAATTATTTCAAATTTGTCCTCGTAGATTTACAAGGTAGTTAGATTCAATATTTCATTTGAAAAACATGATAGATAAGCATTCATCTGAGA
Source organism: Rhinopithecus bieti (assembly GCF_001698545.2). Lineage (NCBI taxonomy): Eukaryota > Metazoa > Chordata > Mammalia > Primates > Cercopithecidae > Rhinopithecus > Rhinopithecus bieti. Next base: position 400,632 of record NW_016807308.1, read on the forward strand.
TAAGTAACGATCTTAACATTAGCTAAAGATTTAGCCTTTTATTCATCTCTTCTTAGTATATTTAGATAATTCTTTAGATAACTGTAAAATTCTTGGAGAAAGAATTTTTTCTATTCTTAAGGAAGAATAAAAAAAGTGTCTCCCATTTCTTATTATTGAAGTTATATGCATATCTCAGTGGGAAGGGGAAATACACAAAGATAGTTTTGTATCTTTTTATATAAAAAATTACTCTTTCACTTGAATGTGATGACTAGAGATATTTTATGGTGGCAGGGTACATACATAGTATATCTAATGTAGCATAGAACAGGGTTTTTTTTTAGCATCATCAATGAAAACTCTAAGCTTTCAAGGCCCTAGTAACATCAATAAGAGGCTATGGAAATTAATAAGCAAAATATTAACAGTAAACAAAAAAAAAGATAAGTATAGGGCAGCAGTGTACAACAGTTACTCTTTCAAATTTCAGAAGGTGACCTTGGCTGCAGCTGTAATTTGGGCTCCTGGACAAAGGGATGGCAAAAGACAACTACTTTGAGCCTTTTGAATTTAAGATCTGTGATACTATATATTGTGCTTACAATGAACAGTATTGGCACTCAGTAAGTAGAAAAGAATATGTCATTTAATAATGATAATTTGTAAAATAGGCTAAGTCTCTGAATAAAGGATTGACTAAGAAAGCAAAAAGCATCAGTATGGTATCAAACACACTAAGGACAGAGGTGCTTAATAAATATTTATCATTAAATATTACTTTGGACAAGTCATTATATTTTTGCACTTCATCTTTTCTAAATCAAAGTGATAACTCCTACAGTTTTCTAATTAGCAGGAGTTAATGTTAGTGTTTGAAAAGCACTCTTGTCAGAGTCCCCAGAGAATAGGAATAAGATAAGAACTTTGTGTGGTTTTTTTTTTAAGAGAGAAACTAAAAGGGGTGAGAAGACTTATACTCTATCAAATTTGAATTGTGCCCTGAAAGAAAAATATGGTTATGAAACAAAAGAAGAAATACAGTTGCAGAAACTTTATAGTAGTCCTGTGCCCTAGAAATGGTAAAGTTGGCTTATGATTTGGAGCTGAAAAAGAAAATTTAAGTAATACCTTTGTTGAATGATGTCATTCACTCCAGAACTGTGGGTTGTTTGTTTGTTTGTTTTTGTGGGGGTGGGAGTGGTTGGAACACGTCATGGAGGAATTTCCAGCTATTGCAGTTTCCTTTAGCATGCTACTGAATGAAACTACAGATGGGTCAGAAGACAGCCAGCAACATGTCTCTATTATGTGCATACTACATCATCACAAAAAAATTCTATTTTAAGAACCCCTTTTGGAATCTTTAAAAGCCATCAATATCTTTGAAACAGTAGAACATCTTTGTCAAACAAAACAACTATGCTTCTCAACTTTTTCCAATTATATCCACAGCCTATGGCAAAAATGGTAATCTTTGTGTAGTAAAATGGGATAAACATAGGAACTTGCTTACAGAGAAGACCGTTCCCACCCAGTTTCCCCAAGGACAAAGGGGATCAATAGGTTGGAATACCTGTAAGAAATTCAGGCACAAAGGTTGGGATGTTCTACTCTAGAATAGCTGTGATGTTTGGCAAAGAACAAAGTTCCATGCATAGATGAGTCTTTTTTTTTTTAGATGGAGTCTCGCTCTGTCACCCAGGCTGGAGTACAGTAGCACCATCTCAGCTCACTGCAACCTCTGCCTCTTGGGTTCAAGCGACTCTCCTGCCTCAGCCTCCTGCGTAGCTGGGGTTATAGGCACGTGCCACCACTGGCTAATTTTTGTATTTTTAGTAGAGACGGGATTTCACCATGTTGGTCAGGCTGGTCTCGAACTCTTGACCTTGTGATCTGCCTGCCTCGGCCTCCCAAAGTGCTGGGATTACAGGCATGCACCACCACGCCCGATCTCAATGAGTCTTTTTGAGGCTTTGTCATCAAAGTCTCAGTCAACATTCCCAAAAGAAATGTGGCCTGTTGCTGGGAAAGTGAGCAAGCCTTTTAAATAATTTTGCCAGAACTGTGAGTAAATGACACTCTACTCAACTACAAAGAAATTGGCTAAGCATCCCAAGAGCAAATCTTGAAGAGCTTGATTGAATTTAAGACAAATGTTTTACTTTTTTTTGTTGCTTGCTGAAAGAAAACAAAAGCCCATTCTAGAACAACAGGGAAAAGCCCATTCGTGGCTTCTTTGATAAATAACTGAGGTAAAATTTTGACGTTGTTTAGGAGATTTGAAAGGATAACCACATAAACTGTCCAGTGATGGAGGAAATGCTTCTGCAACTGAGGTGATAAAACTTCATCAGGTAACTGATTGATAAAGTTTTATCAATTTCCCAGGAGGCAGAGATCCAAAAAACAAGAAACACTACAATCACAGATGTTACAGATGACATATATGTTGCTAAGGCAAAGACCACTCCTCAGTGTCAACTTCACAACCAAGACAAACACAGCTTTCTCAATGAAATTTTAAGCAGAATTAAAGCTAACTTTTTGTTTTCTCTGAACAATTTGGTTTTGGTTTCCTGTTTGTTTTCAGAATGAAACTGTTAATTTTGTATATAAAAAAGGAAGACATAAATCTTAGTAAAGGTATTTTTTTTAATTTTATGTAAGAAAATCTATTTTCAGTGTGATAAAATTAATTGTATGTGAATGTTTGGGTGCATGCTTCATGTGCATTTTCTGCAAGGGAGGATCCATAGCTTTCATTTGATTCACAGATGTTTCTGCCCCTCCTCCTCCCCCACTTTCCTCCACTTCAAACTTTATGGGTTACAAATATAGAATATAGAGTACTCTAGGTCATACAACTCTTCCTTTGCACTCCCAATAACCTAATTGTTATCACCCCTCATTTGGTATTGTGAAATAAAAAAAAAAATTCCAAGCCCCTGAATCAACTGAACAGACTATCTCTCAGCCAAGGACATCCCAGAGAAACCTTGAAAACTGAGTTTCCAGCCATGATGGGATGGGGGTAGAACATGCCTCATTATACCCCCCTCCCTCCATAACCACTATAGGCTTTCTTCCCTAAGGGCTAAACAGAAACCAGCCCTTTAAACAACTTTATCGCTGGTAACCAACTGCCCAACGCCACCCCTTTCCTTTGCAGTTTCGGCACAACAAATTGGTAGCAGCAGTGGCCTGTCTGGAGTGGCCACTGCAAAGACACTGGCTACAGCAGGGCAGGTGGAGTCAGAGTCACAAGTTCCGTGGGGCCAGTGGGAGCTGGGAACAGGCAAGAGCCCTGCCTCCTACCAAGTTGGCAGGGCAGGTGCCCGGGCTCCCAACTGCAGCTGCAGCCACCCAGCCATGGATCCAGACCTGGGCATCCCTGTGCTCTCAGGGGCCCGGGAAGCCCCCCGTCTCCCACAGGCTTGGAAGTGCCTGCTCCCACTCCCTGGCCTCTCCCAACTCCCAGCGCCTGCTCTGATTTCAGAGCAAAGTTGAAGCAAGCTGAGCCCAGGCACTGTTGTGCCCCTGATGGGTGTGCACACATTCAAGGCAGCACTGACATGCTAGCCCCTGAACTGCCTCAGCTCCCCCCAGAACTTTGGGCACCAACGAGCTCAGGGAGGCTGGGGGGAACTGAGGGTGGCTCAGTGACAGCCTGCAGGCACCCCTTGGCACAAACAGCCTGGGTGCCCTGGACAGCATGTTGATAGCCTATGGGAGGCAGACAGTTTCCTAGGCAGAAAGGAGCAGGTCCCTGGTGAAGCCCCACTTTCAAGCCATGGACAGCCTGAAAACTGGGGACCAGGCTGTCAGTTCCAGCTGGAGTCCAGTCCAGAGTGAGAACTTAGGTGCTTTTTCCGGGCCCACCCATGGCCATACATGGAGCAATCAGCACAACTTCCTCCCTTCTGAGCCCATTAAAAACCCCAGACTCAGCCAGACTCACACAGATGTTGGGACTACCACTTGCCAGAAGGAGCTACCCACTTTGGGTCTCCTCGACTTGTAGGGACAACCTGACTGTGGAAAGGAGCTACTCACCTTGGTTTCCTGAGAGCTGTTCTGTCATTCAATGAAGTTCCTCTCTGCCTTGCTCACTCTCCAGTTGTGTGCATACCTCATTCTTCCTGGACATGGGACAAGAACTTGGGACCTGCCAAGTGGCAGGACTGAAAGAGTTGTAACACACACAGGGCTGAAACACACCCCCTCCTTTCACCACACTACAGGCGAGGAGAAGGAGAGAAGAATTGCTGCAGCCCTTCTGGGAGACCAGATCTCAGTGCTCCCTAATCCAGGGCTGTGACACACTGTAACACCCTCTTTGGGGCTCTGCGGTTCCAGGCATCTTCAAGCTTCTGGGTGTCATCATGTTCCCCTTGTTCACAGGGGAAGCCGCTTATGGTACATCTGGTCCAGCCACAGCCTCACACAGAGCCCCACTTGTGCTGGTGCCTGGAGCCCTGCCGCAGCCAGCACACCTGGCTGTGTGTAGTGGCCAGACCCTGTGCTCGCTCACTCACACTTTGCTGCTCCGCACCCGGCTCGCCCTTGGCAGGTGTGGGATTCTGGCTGGTAGTGCCAACTGAGTGCATCCTGCCAGCCAAGTGGCCAAAACAAGCCCAGCAGCCACAAGCAAAGCCCAAGCAGAGGCCCCTCTGGCCACAGAGGTTTCTGGCTGGCGAAGCAACACCCTAAGGATCTCATGACAAAATAGCCAGCATTTTTCCAAGTAAGAGACCACCAACCATGGAGTGGTTCTGGCCAGTGTGGAGAATGTGCAATGAGGGTTTTAATGTCCTCTACTTTACCTTTTGACATCAGAGGGTTGACAACTCCACCATCTGATCATGCTAACGCAGCCATTTTTGACCTTGAGTCTCAGGGAGAGGCATGAAACTAAATTATGCATGTGCATGTTTCTCCTTTCATAAATTTGACTCCTATAACTTATTGAATATGTGTATTTGACCCCACTCCCCACCCCATTCAGCATAAATTCCTGTTCCCTTTGCCCCTTTCTCAGTGTCTGCTTCCAGCTTCTAGAGAGGCTATCCTTCCCAACCTGTCAGAATGGCTACCCTGCTCTCCTTTCCAAAATTATGAACCTTATCATTCCTCAGTTGATACTATCTATACTTTAGTATTGTGTACTCTAGGTTTATGACTTATCTCAGCAATATGCATCTTAAAGGCTTAGAGATGCTTTTTATTCTAATTTAACTGGTTATACACAATGAATTTTTATTTGGTGCTAGTTTAATTTTTTAAAAACCTATTTTAAGACCAAATTATACTGATACATATACTATCAAAAGAAAAACTTCAGACAAATTAAATTTAAGAGAGTTTAATTTAACAAAGAAGTGTTCACCAACTGGGCAGCCCCACAATGTGAATAGACTCAGAGAAACCCCAGCACTGCCATGTTGTCAGAGAGGATTTATGGACAAAAAAGGGAATGTGATGTATAGCCATTAGAAGTCAGGCACGGAAACAGAAATAAGATAACCTGCGTTTATCTTCTTTGAACAGGGTTTGAACAGTCTGTGCCTATGAGTGGTGCAAGTATGGCTGCTGTGATTGGCTGAGACTGCATGGCTACTTGTTACAGGAGTAAGTTACAGCCTGTTTACACAACCAGTTAGGTTACTTCAGCATGTATGGTGAAACCTTTAGGCCGAACTTCAAATATGTAAAGAGGCAGCTATAGACTAAACTTAATTTAACAATACTTATCAGTACAGTGTACTAATTTTGCATCTTTAAGAATTTCAGTTACATTGGCTACAGATTGGATCCTAAGCACGCCACATCTATTTCTATTGTGTATATCTGTGATATTGTGAAATATTTATTGGATCTTTGTCCCATTTCCTGGCATAAAACTCCTACAATCCTTGGAATGTCCAAAGTTGTGGGAGTCTTTTTTTTTTTTTTTGAGAGGGAGTCTCGCTCTGTTGCCCAGGCTGGAGTGCAGTGGCCGGATCTCAGCTCACTGCAAGCTCCACCTCCCGGGTTTACGCCATTCTCCTGCCTCAGCCTCCCGCTGGGACTACAGGCACCCGCCACCTTGCCCGGCTAGTTTTTTTTTGTATTTTTTAGTAGAGACGGGGTTTCACCGAGTTAGCCAGGATGGTCTCGATCTCCTGACCTCGTGATCCGCCTGTCTCGGCCTCCCAAAGTGCTGGGATTACAGGCTTGAGCCACCTCGCCCGGCCGGGAGTCTTTTTTTACACTAATGAGTTGACTGATGGCTAGCCGTCCCTAGTAGATTCAGGATGGGGCCTAGCCACTGGAAAGACAAAGGCAGGATTAGAGGGTTGGGACTTTCAGCCCCACCCCCCAGTCTCCTGGGAAGGGAGAGGGGCTGAAGGTTGAGTTGATCACCAATGGCTGAGTTGAATCAATCACACCTATGTAATAAAGTTTTTCTTTTTTAAAAAAACAAAAAAACAGAAAGGCTATGTTTGGGGGGCTTCCAGATAGCTGAACATGTGGAGGTTCCTGGAGTTCCATGCCCTTTCCCCCATAGCTTTCCCTATGCATCTCTTCTCATCTGTATCCTTTGTAATAAACTGGTAAATGTATTTTCTTGAGTTCTGTGAGCTGCTCCAGTAAATTAATTGAACCCAAGGGAGGGGTCATGGAGACCCTGATTTATAGCTGGTTGGTCAGTGCACAGGTAAAATAACCTGGAGCTTGAGATTTGTGTTGCAAGTAGAGAGCAGTCAGATGGGATTGAGCCCATAACCTGTGGAATCTGAGCTGTGTCCAAGGAGATAGTGTCAGAATTGAATTAGAGGACACCCAGCTAGTGAACACTACGGAACTATGGATATCTGGGGGAAAACCTTCACACATCTGTTCTCTGAAGCATGTTGCGAGAGTATAGGGGGAAAGCTGAGTTTGTTTATTCCTACTGAGTTTATTCCTACATTCTCAATACCTAACGTAAGTTCTAAGTATTATAATTTCATGGTATATATCCCTATTCCAGAAAAACTAAAATCCCCTAGATTTTTGCCCATATTTTCCCCAGCACCTGGAATATTGCTTCAAACATATTAAGTTCTCAATAAATATTTGCTAAATGGGGTAAATGGCAGATGGGTTGCTTACAATGTATACAATGTATACATTTCCCTGTGTAGTATAGTTGTAATGACAGGTTGAAGAATGCACAGTCCTGGCTTTACTATTAATTTGCTGTGCCTTTATTTTCCCTCTTCTTGTTCACGGCAGAACCTAAATTCTTAGTTGAAGGGATTAGCAGGACTTAAAATAATAAAGGTTGAAAATTGTGACTGAGAGCTCTGTCACTATTGACTCTGTAAGGACATTGGTGTTTCTAAACCAAACTCTTTCTCTAATCGAAGAGACATTTTGTCTGTCCACCAAAGCTGGCCATCCATACAACAAACGTAGTAACCACAGTTAATAATTATCATACACTTACCATGTGCCAGGCACTGTGTCAGGTACTTTATATTAATCTTCTCATTTAATCCTCACAACAACCCTATGAGGGAGTGATAGGATTAGGCTTTGTCTCCCCACCCAAAACTCATCTTGAATTATAATCTCCGTAATCCCCATGTGTCAAGGGAGAGTCCAGGTGGAAGTAATTGAATAATGGGGGCAGTTTCCCCCCTGCTTTTCTTGTGATAGTGAGTGAGTTCTCACGAGATCTGATGGTTTTAGAAGGGGCTTTTCCCTGCTTCACTTGGCACTTCTTCTTCCTGCTACCTTGTGAAGAAGGTGCCTTGCTTCCCCTTCACCTTCTGCCATGATTCTAAGTTTCATGAGGCCTCCCCAGCCAGGCTGAACTGTGAGTCAGTTAGACCTCTTTCCTTTGTAACTTACCCAGTATCAGGCAGTTCTTTATAGCAGTGTGAGAATGAACTAATACAGGCAGGTACTATAATTATCTCCATTTTACATATAGGGAAGTAGGTCTTAGAGATGGTTACGCATTTTACCCAGTATCACACCCTTAGTAGTAGTGGAAATGGGATTTGCATCCTGGCAGTCTGGACCAGAGCCAACACTGTTGACTACTTCAGGTCCTTTCATTTAAGGTTGAGGCATGACAGTGACAAAGAGCTGTCTTCCTCTGCTTCCATGTTAATAACAGCAGTGCCAAACTTTTCAACTGTCTAGTAACAACTTTGGGGGACAATTTTATACCTTGCTTTCCTTAAGCCATTTATATGTGTGTTTAATATGATTTTCAAGTCTCAACTTTTTTTAATAGATACAATGTCTCACTATGTTGCCCAGACTGGACTCAAACTCCTGGGCTCAAGTGATTTTCCCTCCTTGGCCTCACAAAGTACTGGGATTACAGGTGTGAATCACTGCACCTGCCCTATCATACTCTTTTAATTATTTAATTAAGGTTAATTCTTTAATACTACCTCATATTTCAGTGTGTGCAGTTGTGAATAAAATGTGGGCCACTACATATGTCATTTTTAATCTTTATTTTTCACTTAAATAGGATAAATTTCGGATATATTTCAGTATTACAATTAATGTCCTTCATGACTTTAAAGGATCAATGCCAAGTAGTACTGTTTCCAAAATTAGAATTTTCTAGAGTTGGCATAATATCAGTAGGATAATATTTTATTTTTTGGGGGGAGAATATAAGTATGAGGGCCTCACAATTGTTCCCTTCAATTTCTCCCCTCTAGGCCTTTGTACTATTGTTGCATATATTTTTCTCAGGCATGTTATACTGATACATATTTTTTTGCCAGGGTGCATACACTTTAAATCCATAATACAGGGATATTATTTAAACATAATTTTCTATATAGAGATTTGCATATAAAACTATATAAGTGCACAATATATACTGTTTTAATTCTTTCTTACTTTGGCACTTAATTTTAGAGCTTGTATTATATGCCCTAACTCCTTGATGAGATTAAAAGTAGCATTTTGTTTAAAAGATAACAAAACAAAAACAAAGATATTCAGACTCATGTTGTGGTACACAGTATTTTAATAAGAAGTAACTTCATGTCTATTAAAGAGACCTTAAAAATATTGTTTGAACACCAAAAAAAAAAAAAAAAAAAAAAT
>NW_016807308.1:409880-418986 GCF_001698545.2 Rhinopithecus bieti
AAAAAAAAAAAAAAAAAAAACTGTAGCGTATTATAATAAGCTCTACATCTTTACCATCCTTTTTTTACATTTTTATTTTTTATATTTATTTATTTATTTAGAGACAGAGTCTTATTCTGTCACCCAGGCTGGAGTGCAGTGGTGCAATCTCAACTCACTGCAATCTCTGCCTCCCAGGTTAAAGCGATTCTCCTGCCTTAGCCTCCCGCGTAGCTGGGACTACAGGTACATGCCACCACACCCAGCTAATTTTTTGTATTTTTAGTAGAGACAAGGTTTCATCATGTTGTCCAGGCTGGTCTTGAACTCCTGACCTCAAGTGATCTGCCCACCTCGGCCTCCCAAAGTGCTAGGATTACAGGCGTGAGCCACTGCACTTGGCCTTTATTTTTATTTTTTAATAAATACAGGGTCTCACTATGTTGCCCAGACTGGTCCCAAACTCCTGGGATTACACACAATCCAGCACAAAGTGCTGAGATTACAGGCGTGAGACACTGCACCTGCCCTATCATACTCTTTTAATTATATTTCTGGTTCTTTCCTCGGTTTGGTATCTGAAGGATTCCTTCAAAGTAGCTATGACTTGATTATTTTGCAGAGAAATATACACTGCTTCACAGCCCCAAAACCTGTTTCAATGGAAAAAGTTGTTCCTTTCTTTTTGTTCTCGTAGACCCAGGAGAAGTTGGGAGAAAAGTCACTGAAAATGGCTAGTGGCCCAATATCACTAACACACCCTAAATCTGTTCCTTCTACTCTCAGATATTTCCCTGATGATGTCAAGCATGAAACAGAGCAGCATGTTAGACCCATGAGATTTGACAGGGAGTTATACATTGATTGATATATAAAATGTACCTGATGAAAATACAGTTCATTTTTTTTTAATCCATGGAGACCTAAAAATACACATAAGTACAGTATTTTGTTTGATTTACACATTTACATTTTACAGGAACATAAAGAGTGTCTATTAGCAACTGATTCCTCATAAAAGTAAGAATTATTATATTATATTATGGAACTCTTCTGGACACTGCCATCCCCACTAAAGCATTTCTCTGACATCAACCAAGAAATTGTGGGTATTTCAGGTTTCAAGATTATTTTATCCTTCAGTCATAGGTAGCTTCAAATAATGTCCCATCACAAGGTGGTAAATGCCCCTCAAGTGAAAATTCTCTAGTTCAAAGACCCAGTAGTTGTCACTGGAAGGCGTACATAGGCTTTTGCCATAAGCCCCAGTCTAGGCTCCACACAGGGCTATTGCATGGAGAATTTGTTCATATCAATCCAGCTTCTATTCTATACTATGTGGGCTCAGGAAATCTTTCTGGTTCCCATTTAGCATGTCCAATTAATATTGCTTGAAGGGCATATTTACATGCCTTCTGTTTTATGAGACAAAGTAAGAGAAGTGTTCCCCAGCCAGACATAATATCCATTCACATAAGACATTTGGGTAAAGGGTAAACTTTACATAAAGCCTGACTAAACATTCCAAATTTCATAATTCTATCAACCTTTATATTTTTATGTTCTTTCAATCTAATTGTAGCCCAAGTCAGGGCTCTACCAGTGGATCTTAGTACCATAGCGTGTGGGGCTCTCATGTATCAAGGAGTCACAGGAATTTCTCTTTACCACCCCCTGACCATATTACCCACTAGTGTACACAAGGCTTTGAGTCCCCAGCAGGGGATTGAGCCAAGGAACCCTGGCACTATTTCTGTTTTTATCTTGATTAATCTGCTTGGCTATTGCCCCAGGAAATTTGAGATTGGATTTCTCATTATAATATTTGCCTTCTGACTTGCAAAATTTCTCCAAGCTGGGACATACAGAAAACATATTTGGAACCCCTTAATGTTCGAGGACTAGTAGGGGTTTCTTTGGTTCACACAGCCTTCGATAGTGTTGTATTGAGACCTTTGTTTTAACTCCATCAATTTCCATTTTATTCATCCCATTTAAAAATCGCCATCTAAAGAATTCCACCTGCCCGGGATGAGTTCCATGACTCTCCCTCTCTTCTTCAATGTTTCTTTATTTACCACTTGCATTTTCAAAATCATATCCACTGTGCCTTGCCAAAGTCCTGTTTTTTGTTTTTTGTTTTTTTTTTTAAGATGCCTATTTGCCTTTCTATTAGTCTGATCTCACACTGCTAATAAAGACATGTCAGAGACTGGGTAATTTATAAAGGAAAGAGATTTAATGGACTTACAGTTCCACACGGCTGGGGAGGCCTCACAGTCATGGTGGAAGGCAAGGAGGAGCAAATCATGGCAGCAGGCAAGAGAGAAAATGAGAGCCAAGTGGAAAGAGAAACGCCTTACAAAACCATCAGATCTCGTGAGACTTATTTACTACCATGAGAACAGTATGGGGGAAACTGCCCCCATGATTCAATTATCTCCCACCAGTGCATCCTACAACATGGGGGAATTATGGGACCTACAATTCAAGATGAGATTTGGGTGGGGACACAGCCAAACCATATCAGCCCTAAAATACTAGGGGTGAAGGTGGGGGTGAGAGGGGAGTATAAGTGAGACAAAATTGGTCATAGGCTGGTAGTTATTGAAGTGCTGGGTACATGGGATTTATTATATTATTCTCTTTATGTTTGCTTGAAAATGTCCATGATAAAAAGTTTAAAATAACAAAGAGAGTCTGTTTGTTAACATAAATTTATACCTAGTTGCATTTTCTTTCAGAAAATCTTTTGAAACGGACAGATATTGTTTATGAAATTAACCATTTTCAAAGAGATGACATTTTTGCTTGCTAATTCTAAACTTGTACTCTTAAAGACCTAACAGAACTTTCCTGTGAAAGAAGGTAACCTCCATGACAGTGTGTGGCACCTTAATATTGGATGATGGACAAGAACTCAAACTCTGGTGTCATAGCCTCAGGTAGAGACCTGTGAGTAATTCCTACTGATGAACAGAAGCCAAGGAAAGGAATTATGTTTAATTCCTAAGATTCACCCTCATAGCTTACCCTCTAGACTCAGAAAATCCAGTTCAAAGTTAAAGCCAACATCTGAGCTGTTATCACGTCTATTTCTTCTTGTCTGGGATTTTACTGTCATTATTCCCTTTCTCATATATTCAGCCATTCTGTCCACTAGCCCCTTCCCCACAGCATGTGTGTTCAGATCTCCTATAACTTCCCATCTTCCTCTAACTAAGAAGGTGCCAGCATTCTTTCTCTATCCTTTCTTAAACATTTACTTCAAAATAATGTTTATTCCTGTTCTCCAATTTTCTCACCTCCATCTTACAATAATTAGACTTCTACAACCACCATATCCCCAATACTGCAGTGGTAACAACCACTAATTGCCTAATTAACAAATCCAATGGCCAGTTTTAGGTCTTTGCCTTATTTAATCTCTCTCATTGCTCTTTTAAAAAATTATAACATAAGCCAGACACAGCTTTATGTGCTTTCTAACATTAGCACACATAATCCTTTTAACAAGCCTATGAGGTAGGCACTATTATTCTCTCCACTTTGCAGTTAAAGAAACAGAGGCAGAGAGAGGTTGAGTAACTTGCCCAGAATCACCAGCCTCTACTTCTTTTCTTTCTTTAATGTTTTTGTTTGTTTGATTAGTTTCTGAGATGACAGATATGGTAGGCAGAATAATGCACCTCCCCCTAACCTCTCGTCAAAGATGTCCATGTCCTAATCCCCAGAACCTTCTGTAATAAATATATTATGTTACGTAGCAAGGAGTATGAATATGGCAGATGAAATTAAGGTTATTACTCTCCTGACGGAGAATAGCCCAGATTATCCAGGTGAGCCTAATGTAACCACAGGTGTTTTTCAAAGTGGAAAACAGGCAGAAGAAGAGAGTTGGAGAAGGTGATGTGAAGACAGAAGCAAGGTCAGAGTGGTGTCATGTGAGAACTCTACCCACTTGCTGGCTTTAAAGACTGAGGAAAAGTTCATAAGCTAAGGAATCACAGGTGCTTGGTCTCTAGGTGCTGGGAAAAATCAAGGAAACCAATTCTTCCCTCAAGTCTCCAGAAAGTAATGCTACTCTGCTGACACCTTGACCTTAGACAAGTGAGACCAGTGTTTGATTTCTAAACCCACAGAACTGTAAGATAATAAACTTGTATGTGTGTGTTTTGTTTTTAATTTTTTGAAATAGAGTCTAGCTCTGTCACCCAGGCTGGAGTGCAATGGTGTCATCATAGCTCACTGCAGCCTCAAACTCCTGGGCTCAAGTGATCCTCCTGCCTCAGCCTCCTTAGTAGCTGGGACCATAGGCATGTGCCACCACATCTGGCTATTTTTGTGTTTTGTAGAGATGGGGGTCTCACCATGTCGTCCATGCTGGTCTCAAACTCCTGAGTTCTAGCAATCCTCCTGCCTCAGCCCCATAAAGTGTTGGGATTACAGGCTTCAGCTATCACAACTGGCACTGCATTGTTTTATTGTTTTATTTATTTATTTTTCTTTTCTTTTCTTTTTTCTTTTTTGAGACAGGGTTTCGCTCTGTCACCCAGGCTGGAGTGCAGTGGTGCGATCTTGGCTCACTGCAGCCTTGACCTCCTGGGCTCAAGTGATTCTCCCATCTTAGCCTTCTAGGACTACAGGTGTGCACCACCATGCCCGGCTAATTTTTTTTCTTTTCTGTGTTTTGTTTTTAGTAGAGAAGTGGTCTGGCCATGTTGCCCAGGCTGGTGTCAAACTCCTGAGCTCAAGTGATCTTCCTGCCTCTGCTTCCCGAAGTGCTGGGATTATAGGTGCGAGCCACTGTACCCAGCCAGCATTGTTTTAAACTACACAATGTTTGATAATTTTTTACAGTGGTAATTGGAAACTCATGCAATAGCCTATCCTGGCTGTCCTTCTGCCTCACTGATCATTTCTTCTTGGGGTCCTTTCCTTGTTTCTCTTACTCTGACCCCATAATGGTTGGTATACCCCAAGGCTCTGTCCTTCCCACCCATTCTCATCATTTACATTTCTTTTGGGTGCTATTACCATTCTCATGGTTTTGACCCCCTATCTGTATTCTGACTCCCAAATCTCTAATTCTAACCCAAACAAAATCCTGAACTTGAGACATGTGTATCTAACAGTCTCCAAGAACTTCTACCTCAATACCTAAAACAGGCAACTTAAAATTATTATATACCCTGCTTACCCTGCTCCTTTAGTACACAATGCCTGTATTTTCTGCTTAGAAAATGTATAACCCAAGCCAGAAACTCAGAGGTCCTTGTTTACCTCTTCCTCAACTTCCAACACCCAATAGTAGATAAGTCCTGTTGATTTTACCTATCTGATAGCTCTCCAAACTCTTTCCTTCTCTTCACCTTAGCCACCACTCCTCTACTTCATTACTTGCCTGGTTCACGTAACTTCCTTGGATTTTAACAACAGCCTTCTGTCTTTTGACTTTTTGCCCAAGCCAGGCCCCATCCCTCACACTCCCTATTTTCCATATAGCCACCAGAGGTACTTTTTGAAATATAAATATAATCATATTACTTCATTGCTTAAAATTCTTCAGCGTTTACTCATTCCCTCAAATGCAAAACAAGGGAAAAAACGATCTGGCCCCAGCCCAATTCTCCAGCCTCATGTGCTCGAGTCATACTGAAGTACTTGTGGCTTCCTGACAAGCTGTGCCATTTAATGCCTTGTGCCTTTGCAATACTATTTTCAAGCTGCTTAAAATACTGTCCCCACCTTTTCTACCTCTTATCAGCTCAAGCATTGCCTCATCTGTGAAGCATTCCTTGCTCTTCCCAAGTAGAATTCTCCAGTTGAATCTGTACATTTCTATCAGAGTACCTTTTACTCACTATTGTATATCTTTTCCTGTCTTCCATCCTTGTTAATCTTGGAGCTCTCTGTAAGAAGCAGATTTTATTCACCTCTCCATTTCTAGCATCTAGCATAAAGCCTTGTACACAAGGCACATATTAACTGTTGAATACAAGAAAGATTTCTTGAGACTAAGTCAGAGGGAAGCAGAGAGATGAGGAGCTCTTAAAGGATTCTGTGGTCATTGGAGGATGTGATAAACTATTGTTGAGGCAGATAATGTTCTGAACTTGAGTTTCATAATCCTTTGATTGTGGTCCATCGCTAATTTGGAAAATAACAAAGAAGGCCTGTGCCCAAATTAAGCACAGTATTCCCTGTGCCTAGTCTAGTATCTGGTATATAGTACATAGTTTGAAATATGTACTGGAAGAATGATTGGATATACAAAGTGATGAAGAAGAGACCATAACATGTGGAGGTGGGGTTAAGTGGGAAAGAGGAGTAGAACTTGGATATTTTTGCAAGGAGCAATGTCAAGAGCGTAGGCGTGGAACTGGGAATGCAGCAGGTGAGAGGAACAAGGAAGAGAGCAGTTGAATGTTCTAAAGGGGGCCTAGAGGTATCACCTGAAGGATGTGAGGTGAAGATGGGAGATGTGTAGATAGAGGGACAGTCTTGGCAGGCAGGAAGACTGAGTGAGATGTCTCCATGGTTCAGATGTGAGCTGATCAAGGCCTAGACCAGGAGGGATATGGAATTAGAATGGAAAATAACTGTGTGACAGATAAAGGAAGGATTAGCGAGAGATGTCAGTGAGTGACTCCATACAGAAAACAGAGAAAGGAATGAAGAATGACTCCAAGATTTTGAAGCTCAGAGAAATGCACAAATTAAGCAAGTCCAGAAAAGGAAGCCGGCTGAGCAAGAAAATGGAAGCATTTAGCTTTCCCAATAGTTTTATAAGATTGAGGCAGAGTTAGAAGGCATCGTGACCCTTTTAGAAACCAGATTAAGACAAACACATTTTTCTGTAAACTCTGTAATCATTGTTTAGTGTGATTTGTAATTTAAGTATCACCATAGTTTTCTTTGCTAATCATTCCCCTACCTGCAAAAGAAATATGTGATTAATGGAGAACTTGGAAAACACATAGAGCAAAATTTAAAAAGTTATCAAAAAATCAGTCTATTGTATAAGTGTAACAACCAAAGTCAAATTTGGAGGTATGGCCAGGCATGTGGCTCATACTTTAGCACTTGGGCGGACCAAGGCAGGAGGATTGCTTGAGGCCAGGAGTTCAAGACCAGCCTGGGCAACATAGTGAGACCCTATCTCTACAAAAAATTTAAAAATTAGCCAGGTGTGGTGGTGCATGACTGTAATGCTAGCTATTCAGGAGGCTAAAGTGGGAGGATCACTTGAGCCCAGGAGTTTGAGGCTACAGTAAACTATGATCATGCTACTACACTTCAGCTTGGGCCACAGAGTGAGACCTTGTCTCTAAAAAGAAAAAAAAAATGATGGTATATCCTTTAGATAATTTTTGATGTATTAATACATATTGTATTATAAAACTTGTTTTTTTGTGGATTTGTTTTGATTTTTTGTTTTTTGTTTTTGAAACAGAGTCTTGCTTTGTCACCTAGGCTAGAGTGCAGTGGCACGATCTCAGCTCACTGAAACCTCTGGCTCCCAGGTTCAAGCGATTTTTCTGCCTCAGCCTCCTGAGTAGCTGGGACTACAGGCACGCACCACCATGCCCAGCTAGTTTTTATATTTTTAGTTGACACAGGGTTTCACTATGTTGGCCAGGCTGGTCTCAAACTCCTGACCTCGTGATCCACATGTCTTGGCCTCCCAAAGTGCTGGGATTACAGGTGTGAGCCACCATGCCCGGCCTTGAACTTGTTTTTTTTTTATTGGTAATATCATTATTTCTTCACCATCCATATTCTTTGACTGGTTTTTTTAGAGTTGGTTTAAGTATTGTATACATGGGCAGGTGCAGTGGTTCACGCCTATAATCCCAGCAATTTGGGAAGCCAAGGCAGGTGGATCATTTGAGGTCAGGAGTTCGAAATAAGCGTGGCCAACATGGTGAAAGCGCATCTCTCCTGAAAATACAAAAATTAGCTGGGCATGGTGGTGGGCGCCTGTAATCCCAGCTACTTGGGAGGCTGAGGCAGGAGAATCGCTTGAGCCTGGGAGGTGGAGGTTGCAGTGAGCAAAGATCACACCACTGCACTCCAGCCTGGGTGACAGAGTAATATTCTGTCTCAAATAAATAAATAAATAAATAAATAAATAAATACTGCATATCTAATATTTCCTTGTTCCAAAAATACTTGAACAACACAGAATACTTGTACAAAAGATCTTTCCATTCTAGTTTTTTAATTCTACCAATACTATTCTTCTAAAGGAAGCCCTGTTTACGCTTGTATTTCTTTTCAGAACCTTTTCAATGCACAATTACATTCGCATATATTTCGTATTTGCAAACATATATTATCTATATACATTATATATACCTATATGTTGTTTGTGTGTAGGTCTCAAATATGCCTATGTATACTCATGTACCATATGATTATAGTGGCTACCTAGTATTCCATATTATGACTGTATTGTAACTTATTTAATAGTTAATTGCAGAACATTTAGATTGTCTCAATTTTTGTGTTTAAAAAATGCAATAGGGGGGCGGACCAAGATGGCCAAATAGGAACAGCTCCAGTCTCCAACTCCCAGCGCGCGCGACACAGAAGACTGGTGATTTCTGCATTTTCAACTGAGGTACTGGGGCCATCTCACTGGGAAGTGCCGGACAATTGGTGCTGGTCAGCTGCTGCAGCCCGACCAGCGAGAGCTGAAGCAGGGTGAGGCATTGCCTCACCTGGGAAGTGCAAGGGGGAAGGGAATCCCTTTTCCTAGCCAGGGGAACTGAGACACACAACACTTGGAAAATCGGGTAATTCCCACCCCAATACTGCGCTTTAAGCAAACGGGCACACCAGGAGATTATACCAACAACTGGCCGGGAGGGTCCCACGGCCACGGAGCCTCCCTCATTGCTAGCACAGCAGTCTGCGATCTAACCAAAACAGCAGCAGCGAGGCTGGGGGAGGGGCGCCCACCATTGCTGAGGCTTAAGTAGGTGAACAAAGCCACTGGGAAGCTCCAACTGGGTGGAGCTCACAGCAGCTCAAGGAAACCTGCCTGTCTCTGTAGACTCCACCTCTGGGGACAGGGCACAGCTAAACAACAAAAGGGGAAGCAGCAGAGGCCTGTGCAGAT
>NW_016807308.1:422509-433732 GCF_001698545.2 Rhinopithecus bieti
CTAGCAAGTGCTTTTTGCCTTCTATGAAGATGATATTACTTTTTTGACTGATTGATGTGATGAATCTTACTAATGTGTTATTAAATAATCCTTCCTGTAGGATTGAATTAACTCTTTTGTAAATTATTCTTTTAATAATAAATTATTGAATTTCATTTGTTCATATTTTATTTAGAATTTTGAATCTATATTCATTTGTTTATATTTTAACTTGACCAGGAACTGGCTTCTAGATATTTAAAGGATGTGTCATTGCAGATATAAAGGCTTGAAAATAGACACACACCCGGCAGCCTAGGAATCTGGGATGTCTTCCACATAGCTCTCCTAATAAGCAACTCCTTTAGTCCCTATTAAAAATAGAGAAGAGAACTTCCAGCCTCTCCTGTCCTAAGTGATTCCACCTTTTCCCTGGGCCTCTATTTGGAGAGCAAGAGTGGAGAGACAGTCTGATCAATGTGCCAGGACCCACCTCCATCCAATTCCGTAGAGCCTAGAGTCTTTCAGAGGGATGTGCTTATTCTCTCTTATCCTTCTTTGTAGTTGACCAACTGGGAGCCAGCCATCTCAACAACTTTTTGAAGAGAAGCAGGATGTAAAAAAAACTAGAATTAGATCAAAACTGGAATTTATTTGGATATTTTGTATCCTTGGTAGCTTTTCATACAGAAAAGATGATTCTTATTAGCAGTTTCTATTTAAAATTGGAATTACAGTAAAGATATATTCATTTGTAAAAATTAGAATATTTGGCCAAGTGCAGTGGCTCACACCTGTAATCACATCACTTTGCGAGACTGAGGCATAGGATTGCTTGAACCCAGGTGTTTCAGACCAGCCTGGGTAACATAGTGACACCCTCTCGCTACAAAAAAATCAAAAATTATCTGGGCATGGTGGCACATGCCTGTGGTCCCAGCCACTTGGGAAGTTGAGGTGGGAGGATTGCTTGAGCCTGGGAGGTCATGGCTGCGATTGCACTACTGCACTCCAGCCTGGGTGACAGAGTGAGACCCTGTCTCAAAAAAAAAAAAAAAAAAAAAAAAAAAAAGAAAGTTCATGAAAACAGTTTATTTTTTTTTTTTTAAAGAATACTTTTCCCTACCCCAGGACTAGTAGAACCAGAGGGGAGTTACTTTGGGAAATTACTGTTTGCCATCAGCTAGAAAAAGCCTGTTCTGTGAATAAGACAAATGGTTATGAAAGAGGATGTGGTTGGGGTAGATTCAGTTTGTGGCAATCATTTTGAAGCATTCTAAGACATGCTTTATCTGTTGGAATACAGAAAAATGGTATTAATTTCCCCACCTCTAAGTGTAATCATGGCACTTCCCTTTACTAATTCATGTAGCAGGTTTTTTGTGAGGATTATGTGAATTAATATATGTGAAATGCTTGGACTATTGCCTGGCACATAGTAAACTCTCAATAAATGTTATTTTCTTATTATATTTATAGAGTGTTAATTATTATGAAGGTAGGCAGCTTCTGAAATGACTCCCAATGATTCTTACTTCCTGGTGTTCATACCCTAGTGTAATCCCTTCCAGTTGAGTGTGGGCTTAGTTGCTTGCTCTTAATAAAAAGAGTATGACAAAAGTGATGGAAATACTAATGTCTATTAACAGTAGACAGTGGCTTGTATTTTGCTGGACTCTATGTCCTTCGCAGCTTTCACACTTTACAAACTACCGTGTTTGAGAGGCCCACCTGGCACAGAATTAGGGATGGTTTCTGTCCAACAGCCTGCAAGGAACCGAATTCTAACAATAACCATGTGAGTGAGCATGGAAATGTATCCTTTCCCAGTGGAGCCTTGGAATGACTACAGCCCCACAGGACACATTGATTGCAGCTTGTGAAAGACTCTGAAGCAGAGTACCTAGCTACATTACGTCCAAATTCCTGACTCACAGAAACTGTGATTTTGTTGTTTCAAGCCACTACATTTTGGGGTAATTTGTTATGCAACAAGAAATAATACATTATTTGTTATCAGTATCATAGTCATCATTATTATTAGCAATATAACATAGAGTTAGGAATATGACCTTATTCTAGAACCAAATGGCCTGAGTTTAAATCCCAGCACTTCCACTTACTAGCTGTTTGACCTTATGTCAATTATTTTCCTCATCAGTAAGATGGAGCTAATAATAGTTGTGAAAAGTAAATGAATTAATAGATGTGAAAACTCAGGCACTTAGTATATGCTGTATCTGCTGGATGCTGCTATTATTTAATGAAGGGGAAACCAGTACATAGACCCTGCTTCTGCTAGTATTAGCCATCAGCTCTGGTTTTCTGCTAAAGTCTTTCGCAAACCAAGAATTCTTTCTAGTTTTAGTTTATAAATACATTCAGCCCAGTGCTGAGGTGAGAGGCAAACAGAAAGAATAATGGTTTCTATGTTATTTTATGAAAAGAAACTGAAAGTCTTTTCAAGTAAACCTTCTTAAAGATAAGGAATTGGTTTTGTTCTCTGAAGGAGAAGTGAAATTTCATGCCATCTTGTCTTCTACACTCAAATATTGCATATTATTTAAATGGATTACAGTAGACAGGGGGATAAGCCCTTAGTTTTATGTTCACAGTTCTTACATGGCAGGTTCAGCGTAACCATACCATTGAATGCTGAGTCAAACAGAAGCCACAGAAGTAATTAGGTTCTAGTAGTCCAAGAAAGAGCTGGGCAGAGGGAAGGTCTGAAGAGATAACTTCACTAGGTAAGAAATTAAATTCTGAGCCAGCGTAAGATCAGACAAAAGCAAGCTTGAAAACACAGAGGTCATTTATGGAGGCAAAGATTAGGTGTCAAAAGACCTCTAAAGAACAAAAATAGTACATCACATTTGTATAGCACTTAAGAGTTTACCACATGTTTTTACACACACTATTTTATTAGCTCCTCACAACAACTGGGTAAAGCAGTGCTAATGTGCTATTCTCATTTTGAAATGAGGCAATGGAAGATCAGTGGGGTTAAGTTACTTACTTGAGTTCACACAGCCACTAAGCAGGATTAGAGTCAAAACTTCTTTCTGATCTGTGTGATAGAATATTTGGTCTGATGTAGCCATTGGGTTATCTTTTTTCATCAGTTTCTGTGTCATCCAAGACAGAATTATTTAGGACATAATATTCCTGACCAGGAATGTACACTCCATGAGCAGGGCATGGCAGACACCTTGTAAGTGAGCTTGAATTTTGAGTTCTAAGTTCCAAGTAGGTTTATTTTATTCCAATTAACAAACTTTGCTTCTCTCCATATTCCTGTTCAGTAGCTATTTTGTGAGACGTTCCAAACTCCCTGAAATCTCTTGATAAAAATTAAGTAAGAAAATGTTAAGTTCCATGGACATTCAAAAGTAATGATTCCCTATTTAAAAACTACCTTGCACTAATTACCTGTGACATTTTCACAATATTTTATGGTATAACTTTGGAGTTGACTTCAATATAGAAGCACCATTTAGTATAATGAGGAAAATGGCCCTGGATTATGCTTTTTGCAAACCATACACATCATACAATATGGCAACATGAGAGTTTTTTTTTTTTATCTTACCTTAAATTTATCCTTCATAAGCAAATAGTTTATACGTCACTTTTGATCTTTCTTTGCCAAATACTATGTATCAGTAATCTTTATAAATTATCACTAAATATAAACAATGTGCCTAGGACCCAGAGATGTCCTTAGGCACTGTAGTCTAGAAAAGGACGTAAGTTATTACGTTCATGTTAGGGATTTTTTCCTTTCCTTCTAATACTCATTGTCTTCATTATGCAACCAATTGAGTGTTTCACACTGAGGCACCCTTTCAAATGTGCCATTCTTTGGAATGGCCTTAGCATTCTAGATCTTCCTCTTACTCAACTGGTCTACTGAGTGCCATATGGTATATTAGGTTCTCTGGGGGTGTAGAGTCTTAGTAGGTAAAAACATATGCAAACACATTCATTCATTGCATAACTATTTACTGCCCTCATGGAGCTTTCATTCTGATGATGGAGATATTCAATAAAGAAGATAATGCAGTAAAATGTGCGTAGTGAGAAATGTTAAAGATTTTAAAAATCAGAAAAGGAGATTTAAAGGAGGGCTTTGAAATTTTGGTCTGGGAAGACCTCAGTGAGGTGAATTTTGAATAAGTAAATGATGAAAGAAGTTAAGTGACAAGATGAAAGTCATGCACAGCAAAGGTTTGTGGAAAGTACTTTAGAAACACACACAATGACAGTAATGGCAGCCAATACTCATATACTATATTTTATATTCCAGACAATGTTCGGATAACTTTATATAGATTAATTGATTGATTTGGGGTGAGGGTTTTGGGACAGGGGATAAGGGAAGGCTGCACAGAGATGATGACATTCAGGTTGGCCCTAAACAGTTAGAATGAGTGTTGGGACTGGGGAGCTGCTGGATGCTGGGATGTGGTGAGAGAAGTAGGGAAACATGTATGCAAAGAGCAGAGACAAAACACACTTGAAGGGACTGGGGAATGTGTCTGGGAGTCAAAGTCATTTCAAAAAATAACTGTGCCTTGATATTTTTCTAAGAGGAAAAATTCTGTTTTATTGAAGACAATAGCGTAAAAGGACAGGGGAGGAGGTGTTTATATTTACAATTCACAAAGTAACATTTTAAGATCTAGGCTTTACCAGAGCAGGGGAGAAAAAGACTTCCACTCATCCCTGCTTACTCATCTCAGGGTAGGCCAGGATTCAAGAAATGACACAGTAGAAAAAAGCACTGTCTCATTCTCATTGCGATAGGAATAATACAGGGTGGTCACAGGAGAATAGAAAATTCCAGGCAGTAGTTTCACATGACCAGCAAAAAGGAAACTGTTGAAATACCTGCGTAAGCTGGGGGCTGATAAGACCCTGAAAAACCAGAGTGTGAGCCAAGCTGGCTATGACTGACTAGACTCTACATGATGCTGGATTTGACCTAGGTTTCTCTTAGGACCTCATTATATGCTCATTAACATACAAATCACAAACCCGCCAGTGCCATGACAGTTCCGGAAACCCCTGTTTGGTGTAAAATGGATGGCACCATGATTCCAAGAAATATTCAACTTTTTCCAGGAATCTTCATAAATATACCACCCCTTGGTTAAAGAAGCCCTAAAGGGAGAAGCCCCAAACTCCATTGTGTGATACTCTCTTGAGTATGCCCACACTCCCCTTTCTTAAGTGTGGATTTTTCACTTTGCAATAAATTTCCATGCTTTCACTATTTTCTGACTCATCCTTGAATTCTTTCTCTTGATGGTGTCAACAGCCTGGACACCAGCTGGGGTAGATATCCCATCAGCATTTTCCGTTCCTCCCCTAGCCCACCAATATCATCATCATCCCTTTTTCCAATCAGGGAGATAAAATTGACTCACATCATTTGAGTGTCCACTTCTTTGCCTAAATATCAGGCTGACTTTGGAGGTGCTATGTGGTATAAACAAAACATCTCTGTCTTCTGTTTTTTGTGCCCATGTTGTTTTAATTTTCGATGTCCGAGGTAATTTTTTTCATGCATCTTGAATTTTCTCATACAATTTTTCTCCAAACTAGCATGGAGCTGATTTGTGCCACTTAATGAATAATATGCTAAGGAAATTCTCCCTATCTTCACACTTCTTTGAAAACATCCAGTACAAAAGACAATGATAATTTCAATATCTTAATGCCATTACATTAGCAAGGAAATTACTTCAGCATGACGCCGTCACAATTTTTATTGCAAATATCAATGAATGGAAAGAGGTTTTACCCTTGAGATTACGAGGTGGTTAAAGGACAATAGATTGTTCTCCTGAAGTTGTCTATTGAGCTGCCTAAACCCTTGCAATATCTTAATTTAACAAGTACTTTTAACTATTTAAAAAAACCTTTTCTTCTGGATATTCTTATTTTTTTAAGTATAAATGTTTCTTCTGAGAATTTGTTCAAATCACACAACAATTAATCTATTGGCTATAGAAGAAAGAAAAGGCAGGGTCAATGACATAAGTAGATGACTTTTTGGAATGAAAATAAAGAGTTTGACCTTATGTCTCAGTTTATGAATATGCTAATAACCATTAACTTGCTCTGTTTTTTTGGATTTTTGTTCTGGCAGCTCTTTAAGAACTTGGTAATGACAACTTGTCAGGTGACTTTCTTGCAAAAGCAGGGTGCAGTTGTAATAATATTTGAGTAATAAAAACAAAAGGCAAGCAGAGGAAGGAGGAGGCAATGAGGAAGTCACTTCAAAATTTGTCCGTGTCTACATGTTTATTTTTTAATTAAGCCAAAGGTATAAAATGACTTGTGAAGCGTGTTGTTTATATTTTCATTATACAAATAATTAAAACATTTAAAAAGATTAAAATATTAGCCTTGAGTTATTATAAACAGCAATAGTGTCAACACTGCATACATACACTTAACTAAAATTAAATTATGGAATTCTCTAACCAGAGTGAATAAGTTATTAAAATTAAGTCAGTGAAAGCAATCTACACCAAATAATCCATAATTTGATACTGAAATGAATAGTACATCTTCTACAGGGCTCCACATTCAGCGACCTTCTCCTCATTCTCTTCTCTGTTTCCTGGGCAACTGTTACTATTATCCATGAATGATCATTGCCAAATCTCATCCCCTTCTCTGACTCCTATCATGAGTTGCAGACTTACCTTTTCAATTACTATATCCTTTCTTTTAGATTGGGGGACCTAAAAGGCAACATATCTTCAAAAGTTCTCCTCTTCTTTCACTTCCCAATTTTTGGTTAATGGCACCATAGTTCACCTAGGTGGTCAAACTGGGAAACTGTGAGTCACCATGGAAACCCCTTTTCACCAAGCCTCCACATCCAGGTGGTAACTGTCTTTTTCTGTCTATTCTACCTTTTCAGTAGCCCCTGAATTTATCTCTTCTCTATTTTTACTGCCACGGCCACATTCAAGCCCTCATCATTTTCTCAGATGAATTCTAACTGATGCCTATATTTTCTTGCCCTTCCAACTTCTTAGCTATACTTTGGCTAAAGTGCCCTTTCTAAAGTGCAAATCTGACCATGTCTTTCTCGCTCACATTTGTCATCCCAAGTCTTGTCATCACATACACGGAAAAGTTAAAATGTTTTAGTGCAGTCTGGCCTTCATTCCAGCCTTATCTCTCACTCCTCTTGTGTTTTGTGTTTTCAGCTGTGTTGGAGGAGTCATGATCCTTCCAACAATCCTCTCTGTCTTTATATGTTATGTTCTGGAATGCTTTTCCTCTGTTCTTCATTCAGAAAGCTTCTGGGCATACTTTAAGATTCAATTCAAATGTAGCTTCCTTTAGGGGACTTCTTTGTTTTTGTTTTTGGGGTTCTTTTTTTTTTGAGCTAGGTATGGTTTGTTATTTTTTACTTTTTTATTTTTTATTTTTATTTATTTTTTATTGTACTTTAAATTCTAGGGTTAATGTGTACGACATGTAGGTTTGTTACATATGTATACATGTGCCATGTTGGTGTGCTGCACCCGTTAGCTCGTCATTCACATTAGGTATATCTCCTAATGCTATCCCTCCCTACTCCCCACTCCCCACACCCCATGACAGGCCCTGGTGTGTGATGTTCCCCTTCCTGTGTCCAAATGTTCTCATTGTTTAATTCCCACCTATGAGTGAGAACATGAGGTGTTTGGTTTTCTGTCCTTGTGATAGTTTGCTGAGAATGATGGTTTCCAGCTGCACCCATGTCCCTACAAAGGACATGAACTCATCCTTTTCTATGGCTGCATAGTATTCCATGGTGTATATGTGCCACATTTTCTTAATGCATTCTATCATTGATGGACATTTGGGTTGGTTCCAAGTCTTTGCTATTGTGAATAGTGCCAATATAAACATACATGTGCATGTGTCTTTATAGCAGCATGATTTATAATCCTTTGGGTATATACCCAGTAATAGCAGGAGGCTTCTTTGAACTCTGAATGCAGTTAAGCACACTCTNTGAGGTGTTTGGTTTTCTGTCCTTTTTTTGATTTGCTGTGCATGGTGGTTTCCAGCTGCACCCATGTCCCTACAAAGGACATGAACTCATCCTTTTCTATGGCTGCATAGTATTCCATGGTGTATATGTGCCACATTTTCTTAATGCATTCTATCATTGATGGACATTTGGGTTGGTTCCAAGTCTTTGCTATTGTGAATAGTGCCAATATAAACATACATGTGCATGTGTCTTTATAGCAGCATGATTTATAATCCTTTGGGTATATACCCAGTAATAGCAGGAGGCTTCTTTGAACTCTGAATGCAGTTAAGCACACTCTTTTCTGTGCTTCCATAGTGCCCTGTTTGTGTTTCTAACATGCCATACACCTCACATTGCTCTAATTTTTAGTTTATATAGTTCTCTCCCTAAATCTTGTTTTCTGGAAGGCCAGAAAGCACTCTACTCATCTTTATATCCATGGTACCTAGGATATAGCCAACAAATCTATAGAGCTACACCATACCCCATGTGTTATGGGAGGTGCCGGGTTACAAAGATAAATAATACAAGTAGCATAGGGCTTGGTATATTAACCTATCCATGCTCATATCTACACATCCATCCTTTCATCTATCCATTCAATCAATACTTGCTGAGTGCCTACTAAGAGCCAACACTGTTCTCTAATGATGAGCAAAATCATGTGATCTCTGCTCTTGCGAAGCTTATAATCTATTAAGAAAAAGAGATGTTAAAAGAGTAAGCACGTAAATAAATTATTGCAAACTATGAAAAGTCTATGAAGGGCAAGAATAGAATATTATAAAAGACAACATGATATAGGGAACCTTTGTAGATTGTGTGTTGGGTAAATCAGTGAATGAAATAAAACAAAGTTGTAAATGGTTGTTCTGGAGGAAGCATGTTCCTTTGTCTCTAGCACATGAGAGGCCAGCTGTATCCAGGAACTAAATGTTCATAGTTGCTGAGGCTTCTGAGAGGTGGAGACTACTTTCTTTAGGGCCAAAGCCCTCTTTCACAGAACTGGTAAAAACACAGCTGTGGCCAAAAGAAGAAAGAAGAAGGGTATCTTGTGGCTCCTTTCCCTGAGGTTTGAGTCAATAAAGAGTACAATAGGATCAGAGGGGATTTTCCCAGAAAGGTAGGAAACTTTACTAAGAACTGAGACTATTAGTTGGTCTACAATAGGATTTATTTGCTTTATGACTCTATTCTTTCCCTTTATCTTTACTTATTTTACTGAAGACATATTCTGTTGACTAGTTCAGCATCCTGGCTTTATGTAACTTTTTCTTGCTGTTAAGTGTTTGCTATTTGATTTTTTCTGTTTCTTTTTCATTTTCCTTCTATCTATTAAATCTTTTATCATTCTGTTTTAAGCTTGCTTCACTTCACCATGAGTCCTTGTTTCTAGACTTTAAGAATTTTAAATTCTGTTTTATGCTCTTATAAAATTTCCTATTAAATTTATGATTTGTATTTCTACTTTTTTTGCTTACTTTAATGCTTTAACTTTTTAGCTGTGGTTTCTACTCATGTCTTATATATTTTAATGTATTTTAACTCTGTTACTTAAAATTCTTGATTCTTAAACATTTTGATTGGGTTTTAATTATTTTAGCTTAATTTTGTTTATTTTGTATTTAATTTATTTCAGTTTTAAAATTAGAATTTCTGAGTATAAAGAAATGTTTGTTCATTAATAAAATTTATAATATATAAAAATACAAGAAAGAAGGTAAAAACTATCTGTAATTCCACCATCCTGACATGAACATTAAGATAATATATATGAATATACACTATATATTACTAGGGGGGATATATTATATACACACGTATATACACATATGTATATATGTGTGTGTTTTAAACGTAAGATTAGTGTTATATGGAGCTTTGTGTGCTTGCATCAGACTGCCTTGGTGAGTTAAATGTAGGTTGAATTTCCACAAAGTTTTCTGGGCAGAGGATATCCAGGAGCAATTTGGGACCATCTGGAAGCTTTAGGGGGTATTTACTTGATGGTAATATTGAAGTGTTGCAAAAAGTTCAATCCGCTAGCCTGCTGTGATCTGAGTTATCATGTCTAGATAAGCTTCTCCAGTGCATATGATAGTTTGAGCATGTTGTCCATGTATTCATGGGCTCTTCAAGATAATGCTTTCAAAAGGGAGAGACTCCCATCAGATCAGATTCCATAAGACATAGGTACATTAGTAGAAGTTTCCAGGAGCTAGAATCCTGGAGGTAGCGGCATCTCTCTTGCCAGTGTTGGAAAGATCTGGCTGTTTTGGGGGTAAGCCAGGACCAGGACAAAGGTAAATCAGTTCTTTAGCTTCTCTGTTAATTTCTTATGGCTGCTGTAACAAATTGCCACAAATTTTATGGCTTAAAACAATACAGATTTATTGTGATAGTTCTAGAGGCCAGAAGTCTGAAATTAGTTTAACCAGGCTTAAGTCAAGGTGTAGGCAGGGCTAGTTATTTTTGGAGGCTCTAGGGGAGAATCCATCCTTTTCCTCTTCAAGCTTCTAGAGGCTGCTGGCATTGGCTTGATTGGAAGCATCACTCTAATCTCTCTCTGTCTCTCTCCCTCTCTTTTTTTTTTTTTTTTTTTGAGATGGAGTCTTGCACTGCTGCCCAGGCTGGAGTGCAGTGGCACAATCTCAACTCACTGCATCCTCTGCCTCCCGGGTTCAAGTGATTCTCCTGCCTCAACCTCTTGAGTAGCAGGGACTACAAGAGCGCACTACCACATTTGGCTAATTTTTGTACTTTTTATTAGAGACAGAGTTTCACCATGTTGGCCAGGCTGGTCTTGAACTCCTGACCTTGGGTGACCCACCTGCCTGAGCCTCCCAAAGTGCTGGGATTATAGGCATGAGCCACCATGCCTGGCCAACTCTAATCTCTCTCTCCTTCAGTTGTCATCCTCTATCTCACTTATCTCCTGTCTCTCTTTTATAAGAGGTAGCGGCATCTCTCTTGCCAGTGTTGCCAGTTATAGGGCTTTTGGGGAGATATAGTTTTGTAAAAGCCTATGTCCTATCAAGCTAACAACTGAGACAGCAGGCTGAAGAGCAGTGGTGTGGGTAATGGTTACAAAATGCTATGGTGGTCCTTACATAGAGCTTCTTCTCCTTCTCCTTCTCCTTCTCCTTCTCCTTCTCCTTCTCCTCCTCCTCCTCCTCCTCCTCCTCCTCCTCCTC
>NW_016807308.1:435825-446719 GCF_001698545.2 Rhinopithecus bieti
TTTTTTTTTTTTGAGACGCTTTGTCACCCAGATTGGAGTCCAGTGGCGCAATCTCAGTTCACTGCAACCTCTGCCTCCAGGGTTCAAGCAATTCTCTGCCTCAGTCTCCTGAGTAGCTGAGATTACAAGTGCCTGCCACCACGCCCGGCTAATTTTTTGTATTTTTAGTAGAGACGGGGTTTCACCGTGTTGGCCAGGCTGGTTTTGAACTCCTGACCTCATGATCCACTTGCCTCAGCCTCTCAAAATGCTGGCATTACAGGCGTGAGCCACTGTGCCCGGCCTGACAAAGGTTTTTAAAGGAAAAAGTGAGGAAGATTACATAATTGTTTTGAAATAATTATCCTTGGCTACAAAGATCAATAATAAGGGTGTCACCAGTCTGAGGTTAGATAGGCAGCTGCTGGACAGATGTCCTGGGAAAAGGTTTTTTTTGTGTGTAAGGTTACAATGGCCTTTGTGCGAAGTTGTGGTTTTTGTAGCGTCTTTTTTGTCATCGGCAGGCATACAAGTGTGAGAGACGTTTCTTTGTGGCCTTCCCGGGCTCATTAGTCAAGGTTTTCTTAACATTAGTGACTCTATTTTGATTCTGATAGCTTTCACAGGTATGTTTTTACCTATTTTAATGTTTACCTTTATACATTTGTGCTATTCTGTATTTCTATTTGCAACCCACTGCTCTATAAAATGAAGAAATAAGCACACTTCGATTTCCCCTGCATACACCTCTCCTCTTCTTTCTTCCTTTTGTCTTCTATTAACTGTGACAGTACTTGTATATTATAAAGCTTTTATTATTTTCTTCCTAGACTACAGAAAGTGTAATTAAGTTTTCCATGCTTTTTCTATAATTAACTACAAACGGAAAAGCAGTAAATTGCATTTACAATATTGAGTAAGTACATATTACACGCTGAAGAAACAAATGGTATGATTGGACTCATAAAGACAGAAATGTTCATGTGAATAAATCTACCCCTTTAGAACGAGAATGTTCTGACTATTCTCTTTTCTTTCACTCCAAAAAATGGCTCATCATTGACTTTCCAATTGCTTTTCTTTTTTCTTGTTTCCAGGGGAAATACACGCCGTCATTTTCCTATCAAGAACAGGATTTTAATCATACAATTTGAAAAATAGAATCTTTCTCTTTTGATGACATTTTTCATGTAATGTTCTGATTTCCTGTTTTAATTTCATAGACATGCTGTTGTCCTGAAATGGCCTGACCCCCAGGTGGGTGCCACTGTTTCTAGGATCTGACACTTTCCTCTTTCTTGACTTCCTTTTCATTTTATTGTAGTATATCCTCAAGCATTTTTTTTTTTTCAAAAAGGCTACATGGGATACAAATTTTCTGAGTGCCTGACCAACAGAGTGGCACTATTATGTAGCAGTTAAGAGTGCAGAGTCTGCAGCCAAACTTCCTGTATTCAAAACCCAACTCTGCCTTCTACAAGTGGCATGATCTTTGGCAGGTTTCTCAACTTCTCTATACTTCTGGTTTTTTATTTGTAAAACCAGCGATAATAATAGTACCAAACTAGTTGGGCTGTTCTGAGTATAAAATAAATAAGTTAATAATTGCAATGAGCGTGGAGATAAAACTGGCTCATAGTAAGAGTTCATTAAATATTAGTCATTACTATAAACCTGAAAATGCCATGATTTTCTCTCACCTTTAACTAATAGTTAATCTGAGTATAATATTCTAGATTTGAAATCATTTTCTCTTAAGTTTTGTGGAAACTCATGTGTTGCTCTTCAGATGCTTAATTCTATTTCCTTTGTAGGTAGTCTGCTTTTAAATTTTTTAACCATTCCGAGATATTTCAGCATTTTCTCTTTTTTACTTTATTTGATTTTTAGGAGACAGGGTCTTGCTCTGTCACCCAGGCTGGAGTGCAGTGGTGTGATCATAGCTCACTACAGCCGCGATCTCTTGGACTCAAGTGATCCTCCCACCTCAGCCTCCTGAATAGCTGGGACTACAGGAACGCACCACCATGCCCAGTTAAGTTTTAATTTTGTTTTAGTAGGTATGAGGTCTTACTATGTTGCCCAGGCTAGTCTCAAGCTCCTGAGCTCAAGCAGTCCTCCTGCCTTGGGCTCACAAAGTGATGGGATTACAGGCGTAAGGCACCATACTCAACCAGCATTTTCTCTTTATACTCAGAGTTCTAAAATTTTACCAGGATATGTCTAGGTGTAGTGTTTTCTTTTTATACTCATTAATGCTCAGAGAACTCTTTCATTTTGAAGATTCTAGCTTTTCTCCCAGGGACATTTTATTCTATTAATATATGTACAGTCTCCATTATACTATGTGTGCTTTCTTTTATAGTAACATCTAACATTTTCACAACTTTGTTTTCTTTCTTTATTCTTTTTTTTTTTTAAAAAAGAGATGGGATGTCAGCATATTGCACAGGCTGAGGCCACGGGATGACTTGAGGATAGGAGTTCTCAAGTGATCCTCCTGCCTCAGCCTCCCAAGTGACTGGGATTACAGGTGCAAGTAATTTCGTCTGGTTACAACTTTATTTTCAAGATCACGAATTTGAGCTCTAACCTTGTTTATTGTGTTCTTTTTGTTTGTTTTGAGACAGAGTCTCACTCTGTCACCCAGGCTGGAGCTAGAGTGCAGGGGTGTGATCACAGCTCAGGGCAGCCTCAAACTCCTGAACTCAAGCAATCCTCCCACCTTAACCTCCTGAGTAGCTGGGACTATAGATGCTTGCCACCATACTGGCTCATTCTGTTAATTCTGTAAGTTAGCTGTTCTATTTTTTTTCTTTTAACAATCATATTTTGAGTCCTCTTTCTTCTTTTATTTTTCTTTTTTTTAAGACAGGGTCTCGCTGCGTCACCCAGGTTGGAGTGCAGTGGCACAATCATGGCTACTGCAGCCTAAACCTCCTGGGCTCAAGCGATCCTTCCACCTTAACCTGCTGAGTAGCTGGGACTACAAGTAAGCATTACCACACCTGGCTAATTTTCAAATTTTTTTGTAGAGATAGGGATCTTGCTATGTTGCCCAGGCTGGTCTCAAACTCCTGGACTCAAACAATACTCTTGCCTTGGCCTTCCAAAGTGCTGAGATTACAGATGTGACTGACCGTGCCCCTTATTTTCTTACTGATCTTTTAATAGCAGCCTATTTGTGTTCAGATCTTGCGATATCTTCCTAAATCTCCTTGAGAATACTATCTTTAATTTACAAAGGATTTTTTCTATTCCTTGCATCATCTCTTTCTTCTGAATTAATTGTTGTTTGTTGCTTATTGATATTGATCTTTTTCTTTTTGTTATTAGTTTTCCTCAAACATTTGGTTGCCTGTTTATATTTAAGAACAAAGGACCATGTTAATTGGTATAGGCAGGCAGCCTGAGCTTGCTTTACAGTTGTATAGATCTGATTACCCAACAACCTTCTTCCTGACAAGCAGAGTTCTTTGGGCAAGAGGGTAGTTCCAGATGCAGGCATCTCTTATAGTTCATAGACAGGGAGGCAATTGCCAGTCAGTAAGGAGGGCTTGACTTTTGAGGTTGAGCTGATTCTACCTCAGTCAATCCGTGTTCTAGAGCCTCTAGATTCAGCACACACGCTACGTTCTCTTGATTTTTGTTTTGGCAGTTCACTTTAGGCTCTTTTCTACTTTTTCTCCAGTCCCAACAGCCACACCCAGTAGAAATGAAAATGCTCAACCGGCTGCTTTCTGTTCATATGAGAGGAGGTTGAGGAGCTTAGTGGTTCCTCAAAATTTTTGCCGTTCAGCCCAAACATCTTGATCTTTGTAGCTGCTGACTGTGAACTTGGATCTCTCTAGAAAGTTACCTGAAAGAATGTCTCCTACTTCCTCTGTAGCTTTATTCTATAAGCATTTGGAATCATGATTTCTTCTCTTTGTTTTCTCTACCGTTTGAGCCCATTTGCATTCCAACTTGTTGAAAAACATAATTTCTAACCTGCTGAAGGCATGCTTTATTCCATGGATTTATTCCATTTCACATTATTCCTGAAACTGACTCAGGTCATGAGAGAGTTGGAAAATGTATGCTCATTCACTATCTTGAGCCAGAACTTTCACACTAATGTTAAAAAATTAATCTTTAAAATCTGTTTAATCTTTTGAATAGATAATACATTCACATCAATCAAAATCACAAGGTATAAAAAGGTACTGAATGGAATAGAAAATGATTGCTCCACACTGGTAGTAAGCGTATATGCACAGGCTCCATGGCAACAGTGCAGACAAGAGTATCAGCTTCAGGGCAACCTGTGCTCCTCCTTCTGGACAGCGCTCAGTTCTACACCGTCTCAATAACTGCAGCTTCACAACAGCATGAACCACGTGAATTAATATAATACACATGCATTAGAGAATACAGACCATTTCTCTGACTACTCATAAGAACAACT
Source organism: Rhinopithecus bieti (assembly GCF_001698545.2). NCBI lineage: Eukaryota > Metazoa > Chordata > Mammalia > Primates > Cercopithecidae > Rhinopithecus > Rhinopithecus bieti. The sequence continues at coordinate 440,252 of NW_016807308.1, forward strand.
TATCTGGTTGATTAATTCACTAACTGTAAGTAATTTGTGCAGACCAGTTGGTTTGCAAGTTTGAGATGTGTGTATGTGTGTGTGTCTGTGTGTATAAAGATAAATGTGTATATAATGTTATAAATGCATAGCTCTAAATTATGTACTTATATATAAATATGACACTATATATTATATGTCATAATATATAGACAATTATTCTGACATGGACTACAAATTATTTTTATTTTACCTTTTTTTTTTTTGAGATGGAGTCTCGCTCTGTCGCCAGGCTGGAGTGCAGTGGCGTGATCTTGGCTCACTACAACCTCCGCCTCCCGGGTTCAAGTGATTCTCCTGCTTCAGCCTCCTGAGTAGCTGGGATTACAGGTGCATGCCACCATGCCCAGCTAATTTTTGTATTTTTAGTAGAGACGGCGTTTCACCATGTTGGCCAGGATGGTCTCAATCTCCTGATCTCGTGATCCACCTGCCTCGGCCTCCTGAAGTGCTGGGATTATAGGTGTGAGCCACTGCACCTGGCCTGTTTTACTTTTTTAATCTGCATTTTGTGTATCTTCTCATGCAGCTGTTTTTGATTTCATTATGCTTAAATTTACCTTTTTTAAAAATAATCTAGATTTTGTGTCATAAAGACCATTCCTACTCTGGAATTTTTTAAAATTATCCTGTTTTTTTTCTATTCCTTTTACAGTTCTACTCTTCTACATGAAAAGTTTTACCATATTGGGTTTGGCTTCGTGTTAAGTGTGTGAGGTTTTAATCCAACTGTATTTTTTCCAGATGGCCACCCATCTGTCCCAACAATTTATGCACTTAGTTTTGATTTTGGCATCTGGACCGTTTTACCCAACAATGGTCAACCTTTTAACATTCCAAATATGAGTCTGAGCAAAATGGCAGAACCTCTTTCAAATAGAATGTCTTTGAAGTCAGAAGCAAGGCCAGCAGAGGAAGACAGCCGTGAGACTCTAAGCCAGCAAATGCCAGCACTGGAAGCCACTGGCACAACTGATGAATCCTCTTGGACCCAGTGGGCTCCTTCGCGTGACATTACACTGGAGTGAGCTCCTTTACAGTAGGCTCCCCTGGGACATGGCCTGCTGTTGTTCTAAAGAGGAGATCTCTTATGCATTGGATTTTCTATTTGTTTTGAATATCATAGGCCTAATAGAGACCTAGATGCCATGATATTCATTTTTCCATTTTCCCCGTGTATTTGCAGCAGTTATCTTTGTCTGTCATAGAAAAGGTAAGAGTAGATTGGAAGTCTTTTTCTTGTCAACCTCAGGAGAGCATGAACAAGCCTCCCATACAGGGAATGCTCGGTCAGGAGTTTCTTAGGTTGTGACTTCTTTTACTGGCAAGATGACTGTGATTTGCCCTCACACTTCTACATTCTCTGTTGAAAGGTACAGTGTCTGACTGGACCTATGGCACTCTTTTATGTTGTTTCAATTTTTATTTATTCTACATAGTGTACAATGTGTTGAGTTGCTTCTGGGGACCTCAATACCACAACTGGAGGTATGGTCAATGGAATCTTCCTACTCTGGAGTTGTTGAGGGATGGGAGAGCACTTTCTGGAAACTTTTGAACAAAAGGACAGATACATTTTTCTACACAGAATATTTCTCCCCATATCTATCCAGGAAATGAATATGTTGGAGTTGAAAGGGAGAACATGGGATCAATTTGGGGACATTTATTCATGTTTTTTTAGAAACTAGCATCATAGATTAGGTTCGTTTTTGTTCCTGTATCTTAATTACCATGACTCTTTTAGATTGCATGAAAAGCAATTATTTCCACCTCATTGTTTTCACCTCAGAGTCTATCTGTACTCATAATTAGACCTAGGATATTAGCAGATGAAGAGTAGCGTGAAACAAAGAATTGAAAACTGTGGGTGACATTTTACTTTCTGAAAACTTTTAAAATCTTAGAAAATCCTTCTCATGTGCTTTGAGGGAGAAATTTCTTCTGTCATCTTCTATTATTGGGTGACAAATGATTTAAAACTGGTTTAAACTGCACAGTAGTCCTGCAAATGTGGCATTCTTTCTCGTGCCTGGTTTGGCAAGAATGCTCAGCCAGCAAGTAAAAACTCTGGCCAGTGTGGTAAGGTAACATAGGAAGGAAAATTAGAAGAGGCCAACTACACATTTATCATACAATAAATTTCTCACTATGTGGAAAAATAGTTTTCAGGTATAATAAATACAGAAGGACCTGAATTTAGGTTAACTGTTCAGTAATTCAGGTATATTCAAGGGCACAGTAATACAAGGTATGAATTTGGTAAATAAAATCGTGAAAGTATAGATTTCATTCATCCTCTGAGTGCTTCACTTTTCTCCCCTCCCCGCCCCTGTCCTCTCCCCTCCCCTCCCCTTTCCTCTCCTCTTCTCTGCTCTCCTCTTTCCTTTTTTTCTCAACTCACTGCAACCTCCACCTCTCAGGTTCAAGTGATTCTCCTGCCTCAGCATCCCAAGTAGCACTAATTTTTGTATTTTTAGTAGAGACGTGGTTTCACCATGTTGGCCAGGCTGGTCTCAAACTCCTGACCTCCAGTGATCCACCCGCCTTGGCCTCCCAAAGTGCTGAGATTACAGGCATGAGCCACAGCGCCCTACCTGAGTGCTTTAATTTTAAGTTTACAAACCAAGGTTAATGTCCCTAAAGTTGTAGATCCCATGCCAAGTTTTAACTGGAATGTTAATATTACAAAACTAAATAATATAATTGCTTTTAAAAAACAGGCTCGCTGGGCATGGTTGTGTGTGCCAGTAGTCCCAGTTACTTGAGATTCTGAGGTAGGAGGATTGCTTGAGCCCAGGAGTTCAAGACCAGCTTCAGCAGCATAGCAAAATCCCTCTCTAAATAAATAAACACATCAATAAAATAAAACAAAATGTAAAAATAAGCTCAATGTAAATAAAAGTACCCGAAGATTTCCTACTTTCTGAATCACTGAGAGTATTTTACCCATACTATTTGTTTGCTTTTACTAAAATTATGAATATGTTTTCTTCGATTAGTTGATGTTAGACTATGACCTTTCTGCAGTTAGAAGAGAGAAACTTTCTTCTCCTCTTCCTCTAAAATTATTGACCTATTGGTTTCTAGACATTACATCCAAAATACACATTAACTTCCTTGCTAAGTTCTAAGTCTGAGCCTCTCCGATGAAAATTGTACTTGGAAGTATAGGTCAGCTTCAGACTTGGCTATCTCACTACAGACTAGAACTAGATTTTCAATATTTTGTGAGAAGAAAATGTTAGGATTCCTTATGATTATTTTGACTTATTGACCTTTTATTTACACCCCATGCCATTGCTGTGGAATAAGCTATGGGATAAGATATAATAATTATTAAACTAAGAGTTTAATAAAGGCTTCAGTGTGGCTGTGTGCAGTGGCTCACACCTGTAATCCCAGCTCTTTCTGGGACAGAGACGGGGGATTGCTTGAGCTTAGGAGGTTGAGACCAGCCTAGGCAACATAGTGAGACCTTGTCTTGACAAAAACATTTTTAAAAATTAGCCCAGCTACTTGGGAGGCTGAGGCAGGAGGATTGCTTGAGCCCAGAACTGTGCTTGCACCACTGCACTCCAACCTGCATGACAGAGCAAGAGAGCAAGATCCTGTTTCAAAAAAATAAATAAATAAAATAAAAGACATCAGTGTATTGATGTTTATATATACCTTGCAAATTGATAGGAATTTGCCAAACTCCATTTGAGGCCAAATTTATGTGCAACCTTTGAAAGAGTATAGAACCTAGAGCTTGTATTTTGTATCCTAGTCTCACTGAGGCTGTTCATTTCCTTTCCTCCTGATTGCTTTACTTGATTAAATTTCTGTTATATTTTGAAACTCATCTTCAATAAGCTTGCAAGATGATGTATAAATATGTTTTAATACTTCTTTGTTCTAAAACAACTAAAGTCTTGTTTTGGAATGATCCTCAGAGAGTTAAAATTTGATATCAATGAATACCTATGCTCTCATTTCATAATACTATATTAAGGAATTACAGTGACACTGTGCTCTGTCCAAAACACAGTTGTCTGTGGCTGAATGTTATAAAATGATGTGATCAGCATTTTACAATCCAGAAGTTGCACGTAATGCAAGCTTGAAAATCAGTTGTGTAAAATTTTCAGTAAGACTGATTTTATCTAGAAAAATAGCTTTCTTTTTTTAGATATTAGATATGTAATTTCTTACTTAAGGAGTTATAGAATAGGGGTTATAAATAGAGCTGATTTTATTTCTAGACTGGTATCCAGTTAAGACACATCTAAAGAATATTATTCTCCTTTCACTAAAGTTGGCATACATTGTAAAAAGAACTATGGCACTTCTCGTTAATCCAGTTTTAGTACTCATGTAATGTAGTTACATAATTTTTTATACAAACTCCTTTTTTTTGGGAATGAGAGTATATGGGAAGCTTATTTATTTATCTGTTTAATGAATAAGTATTTACTGTTGATCTACTATGTCATTCAGTACTGAGCTCTAGGAACTCAAGAATAAATTGAGGTACGTTTCCTTTTCTGGAGGAATTTATTGGAGGATTTATAGTCAAATATGCAAATAAGTTACAATGTGATATGATCATTTCTATGTGAATATACAGATAACTTTCAGTGGAAGAAAAGTAAGAGTCCTGCAGCCTGTCTAGGAATAGCATGTTAGCTGAGGTGGGAAGTATGAGAAGAGTTTTCCAAATGCAAAAGCAGCACAGGGAACGGCATGTGGAAAGGAAGGATGTGTGAGAGCTTGGGGTATTCTGGAAAAAAAGGAGACTTATTACAGACAAAAACTGGGTTGGATGATGTCGCTTAGATGTACAGTCACACTAGGCTTCTCAATACTTGTGCCTAAATTACATTTACCTCCTAAACTGCAGTACCCTTCCTTAAAGGAGCAGAGACTGCCCCTGAAAAATTTTACCCTACAGATGAGCAGAGAATGGGATATGCTTTGCAGATTGGCTGGCTCTGAAGAGTTAAGTCAGTTATATGCAGTATATTCCCCAAAATTTGCCAGGAAAATCACTTATGCTTCCACAGGAAGATGTGAGTTGGAGGTGATGGGCAAGTTGAAAGAGAACATGTGTGAAACTGTGGCAGGAATCTCCTAACGGAAACATGAGGCCAAGGGAAAGGATGTAGATGATGGTGGACATTGAAAAGTTTTAATTGGGGTATGGTTTCCATTTTCATTATACTAAGAAAGAACATTCAGTGTGAAGTGTGAAGGAGGAGTTGGAGGGAGTAACACTGGAGGCAGAGATCTCTGAGGAGGCTGTGGTATCCTCTTAGAGAGAGATGTCTTGGACCAAGGGTTGTAGAGATATATCCAGGTAAAATTGGTAGGACCTAGAGTTTGGTTGGATAAGGAAAATAAGGAGGAAGAAAATGCTAGAATGGCTTCCAGACTTATGGCTTAGGAAACTGTCATTCATTGAAATAGGTCATATAAAGCAAAAATAAAAGGGCAAATTCAATCTGGGACACATGGCATTGAAAATGCTTGGAGGGAATCAAAGTATAGATATTTATTGGAGGTTGGATAAATGGATCTAGAGGTCAGGAAAGAGATGTGAGCTAGTGATAGAGATTTGGGGTGATGAGCAGTATGACTGTAGTTCAAGCCAAGGGCATAAATTAAGTAGGTTGGGAAGAGTTTAACAAGAAGGCCTCCTCAGCTCCATTGGTCAGAATGAGTTGGGATCAATATTGGGTACAGTCTTGATCTCTCTCCCCTTTTTATACTACATAGCACTGTGTTTTCTGTCTCTACTGGAATAATATTGGGTAAATTTAAACTTTAATTCAATCTCAGTTTAATAAAGATAATCTTTTTTTTTTTTTCATTCAAATCAGAATATTACCAGAGTGTAATTTAGAGGCAGTTTGAACTGTAGGTAATCATTTGGACAGGATTAATCCTGACAAAATTTTTTAGCTATAGTAAATTCAATTCATTAAGGCCCAGAATACATATTTATTTAGAAAGGGAATAGGAAGCATTGATAACACTTACCAAGTCATCGTTCGAAGCTTAGTCTGTTGTCTAAGACCATAATTCTAAAGCATGCATTCTCAGTAGAGGCTACAGAGTCTCCTCTCCCGACCACTGGAAAGCAAATATGGGTTTTAGGGGTCAAAACCCAAGATGTTACCATGGTAGTCCCCCATACCTCAACCTCACCTGACAAAGTTGGATTCCTTAGTATCTAATCTTCTGTTATAGAGAAATTAAATTAAATTAAATTAGTCTCCCTAGGGACTAATAATGAAAAATTTTTAAAAAGGGCCAAGAAACACTAACTCTAGAGATGTTAATAAAATAATTTGTAGAAGAAATTGATCTTATGTATTTTCCCTATGGGTTCTAGTGTCTGGGATGAACTGGCTTGTCTTTTTTTTTTTTTTTTTTTTTTTTTTT
>NW_016807308.1:446966-457068 GCF_001698545.2 Rhinopithecus bieti
GTTTTTTTTTTTTTTTTTTTTTTTTTTTTTTTTTTTTTTTGCTAGAGTTCATTTAGCAAAAAGGACAAAACAAAATCTCTTGACTTTGAAGTTTTGCAGCTGTGAAGTTTTGCAGCTATTCAGTGTAGGGTTTGCAGAAAATGAGCATCTAACTGTATAGTGCTTCACACAAAGATTTACTTTGGGCATTGGCTGAGTTTTTTTTTTTTTTTTTATCTGATACTAAAAGAATCTGGTTATTTGGGGTTTTAGTCAACATATTAAATAACTACATATGTGTAAATCATTTTATCATTGGAAATTTGAATGTATACTCCTTGAGCTTAGGGACTGTGATGGTATGTGTATCAATAATAGTTTTTTAATTACAAAAATATAACTGCCTCTGTATATCTTACATGCAAAAAGGATCCAGGGGAAGGTTGGAGAGCCAGACTTGAGCAGGTTCCAAGCAAGATGAGGCAAAGCCAAGATCCCACCACAGGCTGACTCTGTTTAGGATCCTGCCACTGGCATGGTTGCCACTGGACACTCACAGGCACTGGCACTGCTGCTGCTGGCAGCACCACCCTGCACCTGTGCCATCAAGAGGCTGCAGTCCAACCACTGCAGCTGCTGTGATGAAACTTTGACCCTGTGCTTTCGGTTACTCCATTAAGTTTCAAAGTCCAGGCAGAAGCTTCTGCCTGGGTCTGCTCCACCTGCCAGAACTCATGGAATATTTACCCTTCCTTGGCTGTCATAGTGAGCTGCTCCCCACTTCTCTTGGGATTTCCTCCAATAGAAGAGGTGTTTATGTGTTGAGAAACCAAAAATGCCAAATGTTTCATACAAATCATAACTACCATTTAAGTAATGCTTTGCAGTTTGCAGAGTGCCTAGATAGATTTCTTTTTAGTTCTTAGTACAACCCAGAGAATATTTTCATTTTTTAGATGAGAAAACTAAAGCTCAAAGAAGTTGACCATCTAAAAGTTGCAACGCCAGGGAAGAAACTAAAATTTTTGAATGCCTGTCATATGCTAACTACAGTTTTTTTCATAGTTTCTTATTTGATTCTCACAAAACTTCATGACAAGTATACTTTGTCCAAATGGATAAATAGAGGCACTTCTAGCAATTGGCAGAACTGAGATTCATTCTCAACTCTTCAACTCCAAATCCTATTCTCATTCCATAGCCAGTGAAGCTACCTTATCGAGTTTTTCCCCTTCCTTTTCCAACACTTTCTACATTCTTTTTGTACCACCCGCTATTGCTCTACTCTTGTATCTCAGAAGTATTTGTTGAAAAAATTCATCTCTAAAACTTTCCCCAAGGCCCTAGCCATGGGAGGATATTCTGTAAAGTTATTTTCTGACGGTTTTCTTCTACTGCATTGGTCAATATGAAAACACATAATGGATACAGATATGGCTCTAGGGGATATTTCTTTAGAGATTTTGCATATCAAATATGTCACAAACAATGTAATCATTACCAAATGCTGACAGTGCTAAAAATGAGACGTATTGTGTGGTATACATTGTATGTACAGTAATCTGTTATTCACTTTCAGAGCTTTAACGGTCTCCTCTGTAGCCATGACCCCCAGAAGCCCTGCTGTCTCACATAAGTTGCTTATGTTTCGGGAGGACATCTTGGGAATGCAGCACAGGAATTGGATCAGGGCTCACCTGCAGTCACTTAGCCTCTTTCTAGCTCTGATAACACTTGAGGATCTAAGGATACTGACTCCTAGCAGAATCAAGGTTTAAATCTATGCTTTAGGCATAGAATTTAACTTTATTCTCAGGTATTGTTGTTGCTGACTCTGCATTTCTAGACTTTCATTCAGAGTTGAGAGGACTTGAAGACCTACTTGTGCTTCCATGCCTTAGTTTATCTTTCTGGATTCAATCCTTTCCCACCTACACCTCCAGATTGTTTATTCTTCTTTGGCTGTATTTTCTCATCTGTCATCTTTTGGAACCTCTTTAAGTACTCCAGTTGTTTCTAGGATTTTAAGTTAAAGGAGTCTGACCAGTTGGAAATCCACTTACAGCTGCAGAAAAATTTGCTTTAGACAAAACTTGGGCAAGCATAACGGGGACTCTTTCATTTCTCCAGCACGTTGGTCTTGACTTTCTTGAACAATTCCACTGTTCCTTCCTCATGCAATCAGATAAAGAGCAATTGAAGATATCTCAGAAAGGTTGTTAACCTCTAGATTATAAGAAGAGAACTGAAGAAAAGCTAGGAGGCCTGATAAGAAGAAAGAAATACTAGGTTTGCTTAATGGATAAATGCAGAACTATTGTAAAGGCGTTTGATGCAAATACGCTTTAAGATTATCCATCTCATTTTGTTTTACTGATAGCACAGGTACACTAATTGGCTTTCAGATTTTGGTTTGGTTGGTTACTCCTGAGAGCAGATCCAGGCATGCAGAGGCCTCTTCCCATTGCCATCCTATTATTGTTTATACCAGTAAGTCCTATGCCTCTAGGATAAAAAAGCAGCTCACAAAGGAGGTTAGAGACCTAAGCCCTACAGAACTGAGTTTGGTTATAAAACCAAATTGTAAGGACACAAAAGCTAGAGTCTGTCTAAATGCTATGGTTAAATTACAGCTCTTAAAGAGGATGGGAAGTGCAATTTAATCATTCATTTATTCATTAAGCATTTCTTAATTTGTTCTATGTGTCAGATTTCTAAGTAAAGTAGAACAAGAACTTCTCACAGTCTAGTTAACATAGACTCTTGAACTGATAAGTCACAATGCAATGTGGCAAGAACTATAACAGGATATGGTAACTAACGGGGTGAGTACATTTGAGCAAGATCTTGAAAATATCAGACTTCACTTTGGTCTCAGTGATCAAGTTTCCCTTTCAGAGTTGTTCATTTATTCTCAGCAACCCAATAGAGCTACACGATAGAGCTGGAACCAAATGCCTGCGGGCGTGGGAGGGAAGGTGGAGCCTGGAGAAGATTCCAGGAGGAAGTCTGGATTAAAGTGATATCTTAGTGGAAAGTGTGTATTTTTTATTATAAAGGAAACACATTATAAAATGATTCTTATTTTTCTAAAACAAATCAGTATATATCAGGATTTAGAATTTTGTAAAATATGGTAATGTTTTATACACACACATGCATCACACCATAATATAAAAAATATATACCACAACATTTTTTTGTTTTCACCAGAAGTACTATTTCAACCCAAGAACTTCTTTTCACGGCAGGCATTACCTAAATATTCAAATACTAATTGGCTTAAATTCTTGATTATAGGGAAGAGTGCTAATTTAAAAACAACCCTATACATTTGATCTTAATTTGTCTATGTTTAAGAAAGGTATAATTTAAAAATTGTGAAGCTTTGTCTTATGATTTAGCAACAGTATCCCAAATACAATGTGACTAATTTGTGTCCTAAAAACAACTATTTTCATATATTCTAGAAATATTTTTTAGGAATCAAAAAGAATGTAAAATATTATTTTACTGCAGTACAAGTTTAAATTTGTAGTTGCAAACGTTTAGTTGGGAAATTAAATTAGCGATACATAAATATCGAAAAATCGTTTATTTTTAACTAGAATTAAGCATCTGAATTACCTGGGTTTTCCCAGGACCCAATCAAGATCAGATCTCCAGGGGCAAGTCATGGGCATGTGAGTATATAGATTTTGCAGATGTATAGTCCTGTGTAAACTACCATTGCTGATAGATGTTAGATTTATTGATGTTAAGCTCCAATGAGGGCAGGAGCTCTGTCTATCTTATTCACTTTGTCCCTAGCACCTGACCATATGGGCACGCAGTTTGCAGAGTGAAATGGATGGTCGGCTCTGCCTCAGATTCCCTTTAGTGTTTTTTTTCCATCCTACTACACCCAGACACAAAACCAACAATAAATTCTTATTCTGACGCACTGGAAAGGGAGTTTGTCTGGAGTCCTTTTGAGCGCTGCTTGGCCTCTGCTGAATCTCTTTTGGGGGCTTTGTCTTGGTCTTTGCACCTGAGGCCCTCACGTCAACTGCAGCTGCTGCCATGACTTCGCACATGCTCCCTTGAACCGTCTGGGGCTCCTCTTCCCCCTGCCACCAGCCCCCAGCATGATTTCTACAGTAGGGCTGCAAGAACTACCATGTCTCAACTCATTTTCTTAGACTCCTCCACGGCTGCAGGAAAGAAGCTTTCTTCCTCTCTCCTATGTGGCAGGAAGCCACCCCTTTTGTCATATCCTGCATCTTTCCCACTCTGTGGCTTATGAAAAAACCTCTGTTTGAGTCCTCTAGGATTTGTCAGTCTATAGAGAGTAAAAGTTTGGGCTTTTAAAATTGGGAAACAGAATTTTATGGACTTATTTTTTCTACTTTGAACTATTTTAAAGTTTTATTTTGGAAAATCAAAGCTAGAAAAAAATTTCTTTGTTCTGGATCATCACTACTCAAAATGTGGTCCACTTAGCAGCACGCATCCCAGCGCTGTCTTGGTGAGCTTGTTAAAACTGCAGAATTCTCAGCCCCCAACCCAACACTGCAAACTGAATCGAAATATGCCATATCTAAACAAGATCCACTTGGGTGATTTGTAATTGTACATTAACTTCCAAAAAGCAACTACTCTTGGTGTTTTGGAGGCTTTATCACTGACAGTACCATTCAGCGCAACAGGGAGTGACAGGATTTATTGGTGAACTAAAAATGCCACCTGAAAATGTATATGTATCTCATCCCTAAAGGTCAGGCATCCGTTAATCTTAATCCGAGAAACACCCTGCAAATTCCAGGAATAAGACAAAGGTATGGACAATATCAATCAGAGCAAGTGAAAACCAGTGAAATATACTCCTAGTCCGGTAGGTAGGAGAGGAGAAAAAGAGATTGAAAAAATTAGTTCGGTTACCAGATTATTTAATTATATATCAGAAAACTAAAAAAAAAAAAAAAAAAAAAAAAAAAAAAAAAAAAAAAAAAAAGAAAAGAAAAAGAAAAATACTGCCAAAAGAACACTTAATAGAATTTAGTAAAGTTGGTTATAAAATCAATATATAGAAAGCCATAGGTTAAAAAAATAAAAATAGAGATAGAGTCTTGCCCAGGCTAGTCTTGAATTCCTGACCTCAAGCGATCCTGCCTTGGCCTCTCAGAGTTCTGCCATTACAGGTGTGAGCCACCATGCCCAGCCAGGAATAGCTTCCATATATAAAAATAACAACTGGTTGGAAGATTTAAAGGCTCCTTTTATAATTGCAGCAAAACCAACAAAAGTACCTAGGCATAAATAATAAGAAATGACCAAAACATACATGAATAAAACACTCCTGAAAGACACAAAAGTAGATATGAACAGATTGTAGGCCATAAGTTTAGATAGGAAGACTCAGTATTATAAAGATATCTATTGTGATAATACAAATATTATCAGTTTTTTTCTTGAAGCTAAACAAATTGATTATATATTTCATTTGGAAAAGCAACTAAACAGAAATAGCCTGGAGAACTCTAAAAAAGGAAAACAATGAGAGGGAGGCTTGATCTTAAACCAGATGTTAAAACATATTACAAAGTCTCTATAATTAGAAGAAAATTGTATTGGCAAGTGAATGAACAGACAACTGATGGAACCGAATAGAATATCCAGAAATAAACCTAACTGCACATGGAAATTTAGACCATGATAAAAGCAGCATCTGAAATCAGTGGGGAAAAATAGACTTTTAAATAAGCAATGTTGGCACAAATGGATAGGCATATGAAAAAGATAAAAATGGATTTATTCTGTATAGTATATACCAGTATAAATTCTGAATGGGTTAAAAAAAAAACTGTACAAATACTACAAGAAAACATGGGTGAATTCCTTTACCATATGTGAGTGAAAATTTCCAAAAATGAAGAGAAAAGTTTGATAACTTTGGTTTCATGTTTTAAAGTTCTGCATGGCAAAACCCCTAAAACAAGGTAAAATACAAATGATGCTGAGTGCAATGGCTCACACCTGTAATCCCAGCACTTTGGGAGGCCAAGGCAGGTGGGTCCTTTGAGCCTAGGAGTTAGAGATCAACCTAGGTAACATAGGGAGACCCTGTCTCTACAAAAAATAAATAAAATAAAAAAAATAGCCAGGTATAGTGGCACATGTCTGTGGTTCCAGCTAGTTGTGAGGCTGAGGCAGAAGGATCTCTTGAGCCCAAGAGGTCGAGGCTGCAGTGAGCTATGATCACTCCACTCTACTCCAGCCAGGGTGACAGAGCAAGACCCTGTCTTGAGAAACTAACAAACAAAAAATACAAATGACACCTGGAGAAATATTTGCAATTTCTCTCACAGAAAAAGGATTAATATCCCTAAGATCTAAAGAACTTCTACAAATTGAGAAGGAAAACAAACAACCTTATGAAACTGGACAAGAAATATGCACACAATTCACAGGAAAAGAAACACAAATGCCACTTACAGTATGAAAAGATGCTCAATCTTGTTTATCATTAGAGAGATGAAAATTAAAACTACATTAAAATACCATCTCTCACCTCTCAGATTGGAAAAATCCAAGAGTTTAACAGTTGGATTCTGTTGGCAAGGCTTTGAAGAAATTGGTACTTCCATACCTTACTGATGGGAGTACAGCTCTGGTGAAGGGAGCTTGTCCATATCTATCAATATTACATACGCATTTTTACTTTGACCCAGCAATCCCACTTACAAGAATCTTTCCCAAAGATTCACTGGGAAAAATATGAAATGACATATACAAAGCAATTCATGATAACACCATTTATAACAGCAAAATAGAAAACAACCTGAATGTCCAGCAATGAGAGACTAATTGAAACAAAATGCCATATATTCACACAATGGATGACTATGCAGGGGTTAAAAGAAATGAAGAAATCTCCATATCTTGCTATCCTGCTATGTATAGCATTAGGTGAAAAAATGTAAGGGTAGAATAGTGTCTGTTATATGCTACCTTTTACCTAATAAAGGAGTATAAATAGAAATACATATTTATATTTGCATATATTAATACAATAATGGAAGGATAATGCAAAAACTAGTGAAAATGGTTATTTGGTAGAGAGTGAGGAGGGAGGTAACAGAGTGGCAGGGTTAAAAATGGATACTAGACTTTTCTAAACATACTTTGTTTGATAAGTGTACTTAGTTTCACCTTGGAACCATGTGAATGTTTTACCCAGTTTTAAAATAAAATTAGATAAAAATAAAGAAAACAACAACAAATAATGCAATCTCTAAGAACTGGAAACAAAATGAGGCAAAAATAAAACAAATGTATTTTATATTTGTGAATTTGTGTCTTAGGCACACATGTGACTTTAAGACACAACGAATTTTGGAAATGCATTCTTAGTGAAATATATTCCAAGGACACAAAGAACTGGAAATAAATCTTAAAGTGTACTTAGATATCATATTGTTAGTTTTTATATTGGCATGAATTTGAAATCATAATATGTATATAATAGGATAGAGTAAATAAATAATTATGTCATATCACTAGGAACCAAGATTTTCAGGATAAAGAGATACATATATAAAAATTAAAGAAGTTAAGTTAAAACACTATATTCTGGAAATATAATATGAACTCATGATTTTTTTCTCCTAAAAGAAGAAAAACAACAAAGCAGGCTGGGCATGGTGGCTGATGCCTGCAATCCTTGCACTTTGGGAAGCTGAGGCAGAAGTTCACTTGAGCCCAAGAGTTTGAGATCTGCCTGGGCAACATCATAAGACTCTATCTCCACAAAAAGTTAAAAATTAGCTAGGTATGGTGGCACATGCTTGTAGTCCCAGCTCCTTGGGAGGTTAAGGAGGGAGGATCACTTGAGCCCAGGAGGTCGAGGTTGCAGCAAGCCGGGATCTTGCCACTGTACTTCAACCTGAGTGATACAGTGAGACTCTGTCTCAAAACAACAACAACAACCAAAAACAAACAAACAAACAAACAAAACACAAAGCAATGGCCAGGTGTTGTGACTCGTGCCTGTAATCCCAGTACTTTGAGAGGCTGAGGCAGGCAGATCACATGAGGCCAGGAGTTTGAGACCAGCCTGGCCAACATGGTGAAACCCTGTTTCTACTAAAAATACAAAAATTAACTGGGCATGGTGGTGTGCACCTGTAATCTCAGCTACTTGGGAGGCTGAGGCATGAGAATCGCTTAAACTTGGGAGGCGGAAGTTGCAGTGAGCCAAGATTGCACCACTGCACTCCAGCCGGGGTGACAGAGCAAGACTCTGTCTCAAAAACAAAACAAAACAAAACACAAAGTAATATAGTTTGGGTCTGTGTCCCCACCCAAATCTCATCTTGAATTGTAGCTCCCAAAATTCTTACATGTTATGGAAGGGACCAGTGGGAGATAACTGAATCATGGGGGTAGTTTCCCTCATACTGTTCCTGTGATAGTGAATAAGTCTCATGAGATCTGATGGTTTTAAAAATGGGAGTCTCTCTGCACAAGCTCTCTTCTCTTGTCTGCTGCCATGTGAGATGTCCCTTTCACCTTCTGCCATGATTGTGAGACCTCCCCAGCCACGTGGAACTGTAAGTCCACTAAACCTCTTTCTTCTGTAAATTGCCCAGTCTTGGGTATGTCTTTATCGGCAGCATGAAAATGAACTAATACACAAAGCAACAACAAAACTTATTTTCTAACTGTGGATATTGAAAAGACCTAGAAGCAATGATGTCTCAGTAGCAATTAATATCCCTACCTCCTGGATTGTGGTTTCTAAGTACCATTTCCTAAGGCTCCTGGCAGCAATTGCTGATTCCAGGTCTGAAGCATGAAATATACAAGATAATTCTGGAAAACCATGTGGTAACAGAAAGCAAATAAGCTAATAAAGGCTACTGAGGTTTTATTAAAAGGACTCAGGATCCAACTTGAGACCCCCACTGGCCACAGATGGGACCAGCTGAGCATCAAAAAGAATACTGAGGTTGGGTATGGTGGCTCAGGCCTATAATCCCAACCGTTTGCGAGGTCAAGGTGGGAGGATTGCTTGAGTCCAGGAGTTCAAGACTAGCCTGGGCAACATGGGGAGACCCCATCTCTACAAAAATTAAAAAAATTAGTTGAACATGGTGGCATATGCCTGTAGCCCCAGTTACTGAGGTGGGAGGGTTGCTTCTGTCTAGGAGGTTGAGGCTACAGTGAGCACTGATCATGCCACTGCACTCCAGCCTGGGCAACAGAATGTGACTGTCTCAAAAAAAAAAAAAAAAAAAAAAAAAGAATGCAATGCAACGAGTTGGAAATAAATATATAAAAAACCCATGTTTACAAACAAAACAAGCAGAAGAGTAATTGGTAAACTTTGAAAGTTGCTAGGTGGCTCATGCCTGTAATCCCAGCACTTTGGGAGGCTGAGGTGGGCAGATCACTTGAGGTCAGGAATTCAAGAACAGTTTGACCAACATGGGGAAACCCTGTCTCTACTAAAAATACGAAAATTAGCTGGGTGTTGTGGTGGGTGCCTATAATCCCAGCTACTCAGGAGGCTGAGGCATGAGAATTTCTTGAGCCCAGGAGGCAGACATTGCAGTGAACTGAGATCACGCCACTGTACTCCAGCTTGGGCGCCAGAGTGAAACTCCATCTCAAAAAAAAAAAAAAAAAAAAAAAAAAAAAAAAAAAAAAAAACGGGGAGGCAGAGCAAGATGGCCAAACAGGAACAGCTCCAATCTCCAGCTCCCAGAGTGAGCCACACAGAAGACGGGTGATTTTTGCATTTTCAACTGAGGTACCAGGTTCATCTCACTAGGGAGTGCGGGACAATCGGTGCTGGTCAGCTGCTGCAGCCTGACCAGCCAGAGCTGAAGCAGGGCGAGGCATCGCCTCACCTGGGAAGCACAAGGAGGAAGGGAATCCCTTTTCCTAGCCAGGGGAAATGAGACACACAACACCTGGAAAATTGGGTAACTCCCACCCCAATACTGCGCTTTACCAAGGGTCTTACCAAGCAGCACACCAGGAGATTATATCCCACACCTGGCGGGGAGGGTCCCACACCCACGGAGCCTCCTCATTGCTAGCACAGCAGTCTGCAATCTAACGGCAAGGCAGCAGTGAG
>NW_016807308.1:458467-468246 GCF_001698545.2 Rhinopithecus bieti
TGAGTTTGTGTCCTTTATAGGGACATGGATGCAGCTGGAAACCATCATTCTCAGCAAACTATCGCAAGAACAGAAAACCAAACACCGCATGTTCTCACTCATAGGTAGGAACTGAACAATGAGATCACTTGGACTCAGGAAGGAGAACATCACACACCAGGGCCTATTATGGGGAGGGGGGAGGGGGGAGGGATTGCATTGGGAGTTATACCTGATGTAAATGACGAGTTGATGGGTGCTGACGTGTTGATGGGTGCAGCACACCAACATGGCACAAGTATACATATGTAACAAACCTGCACGTTATACACATGTACCCCAGAACTTAAAGTATAATAGTAAAAAAAATTAAAAAAAAGAAGAAAAGACAATTGCATTAGACCATTATTCTGAAAACTAATGAATAAGGGAAAGAGTAAAACATTTTTCCTGACTTATTAAACAAACTTTAGAGTTATCAAATAGTTCTGATGAAACAAGTCATTTTTATAAAAGAATTCCAACTAATGAGTGCTGAGAGAATGACAGAATTAGAAAAATCTCCTTTTTGGATCCCATAAGGAAATAATGGATGTAGATTTTCAGTGCTCATCTATGGCTGCTAGAACTGCTGGGTGAAAAGTTGATGGAGAACTTTATAATAGATAGATGAGGCTGACAACACTTGCCTGCATTCAGGCATCAATCTTAACATCAGAAAAAGAGTGGCACAGCAAGTGCTTCCTGACATGATACAATAGAAAGTACATAGTGTTGCCTAGGAAATATCATTACCAAAACCTGGAACCTGAATCTAATCAACCCTTTAGACTTAGCTACCAAGGATAGGAAATAGAACATGTTAAATGATACCATAAGAATGCAATCAGCCAATCCAGAATGTGGAAATTTAATGAACCAAACAACTTGGTTTCTTCAACAATGAAAGATAAAAAGGGGTTTGGGTGACACAGAATTGCTACCAGTTAATAGAGAATTAAGAAACCAAAACACTAAATGCAATGTGTGGACTTTGAATCCCTATTCAAGCAAACCAACGGTAGAAAGACATTTATGATGCAAGTGGAAATGTTTTTTATTATGGTAACATATATGTAACATAAGTTTACCATATTAACCATTTTAAGCATATAGTTCAGTAGTGTTAAGTCCATTCACATTTTTGTGCAATCAATATCCAGAACTGTTTTTATTTTGCAAAACTGAAACTGTATACACATGAAAAAAAAAATACTATCCTTTCCCCATTCCTCTTAACCCCTCTACTGGCAACCTCCATTCTATTTTTGTGTTTGTAAATTTGACTACTGTTAAGAACTTTGTATGAATGGAATCAAACAGCTCTTTGTCCTTTTGTGAATGACTTATTTCACTTACCAAATGTCTTTAAGTTTCATCCATGCTGTAGCATATGTTAGAATTTCCTTCCTTTTAGAAGCTGAATAATATTCTCTGGTATGTATATACCACATTTTGTTTATTCATTCATCTGTCCAGGAACCCTTGGATTGCTTCTACCTTTTGGCTATTGTGAATAATGCTGTATGAAAATGGGTGTACAAGTATCTGTTGAGTCTCTGCTTTCAATTTTTTTTGGGGTATATTCAGAAGGGGAATTGCTGGATCATATGGTAGCCTATTTTGAATTTTTGGAGGAATCACCATACTGTTTTCCACAGTGGCTGTACCATTTTATATTTCCACCGGCAATGTGGGTTTCAATTTCTCCACATCCTCACCAACACTAATTCTCTGGGTTTTTCGTTTGTTTGTTTTTTAATAATGGCCATCCTAATGGGTGTTGGGTAGTATCTAATTGTGGTTTTTATTTGTATTTACCTAGTGACTAGTGATGTTGAGGATCATTTAATGTGCTTATTGGCTTTTGTACATCTTCTTTGGAGAAAGGTCTATTCAAGTCCTTTGCCCACTTAAAATTTTTGTTATTGTTGTTGTTGTTGAGCTGTCGGAGTTCATTATATATTTTGGATATTAACTCCTTATTAGATATGTAATTTACAAATATTTTATGATATTTCATGAGTTGCCTTTTCACTTGGTTGATAATATCCTTTGATGTGCAAATGGTTTACATTTTGATGAACCCCAGTTGATCTGTCTTTCGCTGTCAAATCCAAGAAATCATTGCCAAATCTAATGTCATGAAGATATATATTCATGTTATTTTTCTAAGATATTTATAGTGTAGCTGTTAGATTTTGATCTATTTTTTTTTTTGTTTTGTTTTGTTTTGTTTTTTTTTTTTTGCATACAGCCTTAGGTAAAGGTCCCATTTCATTCTTTTGCATGTTTTCCCAGCACCATCTGTTGAAAACTGTCTTTTCTACATTGGATGGTCTTGTCATGCTTGTCAAAAGTCATTTGACAGCATATTCAAGGGTTTGTTTCTAAGCTCTTAATTACATTCCAGCAATTAGAAAATTTTAAACAATGGGTGTTGGATAGTTGATGCTATGAAGAAATTGGTGGTAGTTTTGTTAGATTTGATCATAGCTTTGCGAATATGTTATAAAAGGATGTCCAACTATTAGAAAAAAATAATTTGTGAGTAAAATGCCATAATGTCTGGAAATTACTCTAAAATACACCAGCTGGGTGGGGTGAGGGCAACTGTACATGTGTGGGTAGAAATGAAACATGATTTGCTAAATGCTGGTAATTGTTGAAGTTGGATGATGGACACATGGGAGTCTATTATTTTGCTCTTTCTTTTTTTGTGTATGCTTGGGATTTTTCAAGATAAAAAGCAAGAAATTATGCAAGAAAAATGCTTAAAATATCATCCTACAACAAATATCTAATAGGCATCTCCAACTTAACATGTCTTGGTCCTTGCCCTCCAAACCTACTCGTTACCCAATATTTATCATCTTAGTTAATAGACTTTTGGCACATGGTTGCTCAGGCCAAAACTGTGAAGGCATCTGAATTAAGCTGTTCTTGTGTTGCTATAAAGAAATACCCGAGATTGGGTAATTTATAAGAAAAAGATGTTTAATTGGCTAAAGTTTCTGCAGGCTGTACAGGAAGCATAGCATCGGCATCTGCTTGGTTTCTGGGGAGGACTCAGAGAGCTTTTACTCATGATGGAAGGCAAAGTGGGAGCCAGTGTGTCACCTGGTGAGAGCAGGAGCAAGAGAAAGAGAGTGAAGGGGAGGAGCCACACACTTAACCAGAGCTTGGGGGAACTCACTCACTATCACAAGGATAGCAGCAAGCCCTAAAGGATCTGCCCCCATGATCCAATCACCTCCCACATGGCCCCGCCTCCAACAACAGGTATTTCATCTCAGCATGAGATTCAGAGGGGACACATCCCTAGACTATATCAGCATTGATGATTTCCTTCATGCCCCACAATAAACCTATCAATCAATTCCTCTTAACTCAACACTCCAAACCACCTCTCAACATATTTTTGGTGCCTCCCCAATAAAAGTTACCATCATCTCTCACTTGAACAACTTCAGTAGCTCCTAAGTTTCTCTTTGCTATCATCTTTTCCATACCCCAGCCCCATACAAGCCATTCACCACATAGTTGCTGGAGTAATCTTTTAACATATTAAATTGGCTTAGATCTGATCACTGCTTAAAACCTTCCAATGTGTTTCCTTCACAGTAAGGACAAAATCCAGACTCCTACAAGGCACTCTGTGAGCCGCCCCTGCCTAGGCCTTTCTCCCTTTCTGGCTTTTCTTCCTGACATGTTTAGCCCTGAGATGCAAGGCTTAGCTCAGTCAGGTCTCAGCCCTGGGGTCTTTCTTCGGAGAAGCCTTTCTTGACCATGCTATCAAAAGCTGTCAGTTCTACTCACCCCCTACCAATGCAATTACCCATCTACTGGTCTTTCAAGGCGCTTATTTTCTGAAGTTTTATTTACCTCTGTGGTCTCTTGTTAATTGTCTGTCACAGCTCACTAGAATGTAAGCTCTAGGAGAGCTGAGATCTTGTCTTATTTACTTCTGATTCACCTGGGCCTAGAAGGCCTAGAACAGTGCCTGGTATGTGAACAGGTGCTCAGTATATTTGTGCTGAATGGATAAATTTGTTTCCAAGAGATTTCCAGCAGTGTGTGAAATGAATTCTGGTTGTCCTCAGAGAGGAACCTAACCTACTATTGCAGCAGTTTAGGTGAAAGGTTGTAGGGACTATTTCAGGCCCAACTCAAAGGCAGAATTGAAAGATACACACAAGGAAGATTCAACAGATACAAGCAACTGATTGCACAAAACAGGGAAAGGGATGAGGAGGAGAAAAGAGATTCTGACCCAAAATTATATGGCTGGGGCATGATAGTACTATCACTAACAACAAATGGAAATAGGAAGATGAGGGGGATTATGGGTTCTGTTTTTGACATATTAGGACAGGATACTAGCAGGGAATTAGAAATGAAGAATGTGACCCAGGAGAGAGGGTCACCTCTGGAGATGGATGCGCTTTGGGAACTGTCTGCATGAAAGTGCTAATTAAACCCGTGGGGCTGCTTGGAAGCTGCCAAAGGCAAGAGCCCAGAGAGAAAAGGGCATAACAAACTGAGTAGGCAAGTCCGGAGAGGGGCTGCTCAGGGAGGGGCTGGTCCAGCATCCAGTGCTGCCCCAGGGTTGCTGAGCACATGGCTGGTCAGGGGCATGGGAGGTTGTCTTTGAGTCACATTATTCTCTGCTTTTCAAACCTCAAGTTTTTCTCTACTGTAAACATTGTTGATGTTTTCTTTCTAGTCCATCAGCCTACAGAAACTTTACCTAAACAAACAAAAAAACTCATCTTTTTTCTACCTCTCTAGTTCATGCCACATTCTAATGATCACTTTTCCTTGGGTTTTCCCCTTCTCTCAAGTTGAGTCTTTTTCATATTTTCATTCTGCCTATTTGTCTTTTGGTGATCTGTCCACTATAAAATAGGTATATGCCCTCCTGACTTGCAGGAAAAACATATTTTCTTTCTTTTATTTTAAATGGGACAAGTGATAAATAAATTCATCGTATTAAAAATTTAAACAATTCAGAGACATAGGAATAAAAAGTTATTGTCCTCAATATCAACTAACTTCCTCCAGACTTGTGTGTGTATGTGTGTTTGTGTTTGTGTGTGTATGTGTGTGTGTGTAATTAAGAGAGACAGAGAAATTTAGGCCACAGACTCACGTGTGCAGGAAACATAAGTGCATTTTTCTATAATTGAATTTAATTCGTATTTTGAGTCCCATTATGCTAAATGATGGGGAAAGAAATCTCAGACAATTCAGAGTTGTCCCAGTCAGTTCCTAGGCAAAGACTTCAAAACCCTAATCAGCATCAAACTCTTTTGCTTCTCTTCTGACACTCCCCGTATTCCAAAACTGTAGACTGTTCAATCTGGGAGTAGGGTGACCAGTTGTCATGGTTTTCCTGAGACTGAGAGATTTCCCAGGATGTAAGGTTTTCATTGCTAGAACTGGGAAAACTTGGAGCAAACAGGCACAAGTTGGACTGCTGATCTGGGAATGGGAGTGGGGATGAGAGGGAGTGGGGTAGAAACTGGCACGGATTGAGCAAGGATTCCTCAAAACCTTTTGTTTCTGGCAAAACCTTTACACTCTGAACCTTTCAGGGATTAGATTTTTTTTCAAAACTCACAAGAAAGAATTGAATCCTATTTTCAGTTTCTATTTCATTATCTCTTCCTGGATTTTTCCATGTTTGCCCTGCTCTTTTGAACCGACAGTTTCTTTGGAGCACATGGTCCCATTTTGTATTGATTTCCTCCTCAGACAGTGCCTTTTGGATCACTTTCTTGGCCCTCATTCTCTGCAACTCATAGAAAAGTCCCTCCCTCGATGGAGTCCAGAGAGGTTTCCCAGAACCCACAACCCATCCTAAGCTGAAGACCTCAGCCTTGGCTTCTCTAGTCCAGATGTTCCCGAGGAAGTTAATCTTCCTCAGGAGTGCACAACATCTCTAGGGGGAGAGGAATGGGGGCTGGAGGAACATACTTGAACTTGTATTAATATTTATATTTTATTCTAATAAAAAATAAGGAATTGTGTTGTTAATATCAATTTATAAATTGATGTCATCACCCACACTCCATGTGATGTCAGATGGTCATCATACATAATATGTGACAGATTCTGATGTATATAAAATGTGATAGATCCCGAAGGAAGAATGATAGCTCCCCAGTGCAGAAGGGAATGACAGTGGTATTGGTATCCTCATTCTTGGTTTATTTTTGGCTTATTGCAAAGTATTGCAATTTACGTATGCCTGGGTAAATGGATTAGATAGGGTGTAGCATCAACATTTAGTTAAAGCAAACATTATAAAATATTTAAGTAACTTAAAATATTGACAGATACCAATAATGTAAGTAAAAGAGAACAAGAGTAGTAGCCTCTCCTTGCCACAAGCCTCCAACCCCCTGCCAGCTTATTCTTCTTCAGCCACGCTGGTCTCCTTGCTTTTCTTCAGACACACAGACAGTGCCTTTTGGCCACGTTCCACCTCAGAGCTTTTTCCGCAGCTGCTCCCCTGCCTGATGTGTTCTTCCCTCAGTTCTTGGCAGGGCTCGCTTCTTACCTCCTTCAAGTCTTTGCTCATAGGTCACTTGGGTACTTCATTTAAAATTTCAACTCCCACTCTGAGAGATGCATTTCTCATTCTCTTTATTCTGCTTTATTTTTTTTTACTCTACTATTGATCATCTTCTAGCATATCTTATAATTTACCTATTTACTGTATCTGTTATCTGCTCTGATATAAGTTTCTTGAGGACAGGGATATTTGTTTTGCTCTGTACTGCCAGTGCTGAGCACGTGACGGACCATGCAGATGTGTTGAATAAAGGCCAGAACCAATATTCTTTCTACTCTTAGTACAAGCTCTTAATTAGCCATTGTATTTAAAAACTTGTAAAAGTACACCCCTGTCCATTTCTAGAAATTTCTTTTTTTGGGACAGAGTTTCACTCTGTCACCCAGGTTGGAGTAATGTGATCTCAGCTCACTGTAACCTCTGCCTCCTGGGCTCATACCATCCTCCCACTTTAGCCCCCCAAGTAGCTGGGACCATGGGGGCGCGCCACCATGCCTGACTAATTTTTGTATTTTTGGTGGAGACAGGGTTTTGCCTTATTGCCCAGGCTGGTGTTGAACTCCTGAACTCAAGTGATCCACATGCCTTGGCCTCCCAAAGTGCTGGGATTACAGGTGTGAGCCATCACACGTGGCCCATTTCTAGGAGTTTCCAACGTGGTGCTTCATAAGTGCTCACAACATATAGGTTAATTTGCCTGCAGTGGTCACCACTTAGCATCTCATCTGTTCCTCTGTTCCAGTCCTTGCTCACCTGAAATGACTTGGAGAAGCTTCATGGCTAACGTGGCCCTTTGGAGAAGAGCAATGTCTGCCTATGCCAGGGTGCTACATGGGCTGTCTTCTTCATCAGACTTTCTTCATAGCAGGAACTTAGTGTGACACTAAGCATCTCACAGAAATCTCACAGGTCACTCTTGAATAGATAGCTGTTTGCTGTCTTCCCCTCTTTCTACCAAGGGACAAAACTAGTTTAGTAATAATTAGATTCTTAAATGTTTTTCTCTTCCTTATGTTTTGTCTCTTCCTCACTAAACACTGCTTCTCTACTTGAACTTAAAACATAGCTCTCATGCTTATGAATATGTGTGAATATCTATTTGTACATGCCTGTGTGGGAGGTAGTGGCAAGAAGGGAAGAAAATGTATCTACAGTAGCAAGAGCTAATAAAAGTTGACCTGTGTATTAATACCATTCAGTTATGAGTGAAA
The DNA here is from genome assembly GCF_001698545.2 of Rhinopithecus bieti. Taxonomy (NCBI): domain Eukaryota; kingdom Metazoa; phylum Chordata; class Mammalia; order Primates; family Cercopithecidae; genus Rhinopithecus; species Rhinopithecus bieti. The sequence goes on from NW_016807308.1 coordinate 466,277, forward strand.
TATGATATCAAACATGTAGATGTTATCCCCTAAAACTTATCATCACTTCCTGAACTTGCATATTCTACCCTTCATGGATATGCTCTTGTCTCTCAAGACCCAACTCAAATATCATGTCCTCTGTGAAGCCTTCTCAACTCTCTTAGGGTGAGAAAAAACTACATAGTTGTTGACTAGAATGAATAACGGTCACTAAGTGAAAACTTCATTGAGCAACCACCTTATTATGTTAGCTTCTCAACATATGTATGAATAATGTACAGAAATAAAGTGCTATAAGAGGATCAAGTAGCTTTGAAACCACTAGAGAAATAATTGCTAATTGCAAAGGGCTATTTGAAATGCATTTGAAAAGCTGCAAGGTGGATGGAAGTGGGAAATAGTTTGCTTTGCCTATTACCTTAAAGATGAATGATCTTACTCATTTGAGCAGGAAGAGTGGCATGTTGTAACTGTGGGAAGAACTCCCAAACTCTAAGTTGACTAGCCTCTAAATCTCTGTGGGGGCGGATATATCCCTTTCCTACTTCTGGGAAGTTTTCTATCTCTCTCCCATTTTCTCCTCTCCTCCTCCTCATCCCTTCCTGCTTTCTCCTCTTCCTTCTTTCCTTCCTTTCTCTTTTCTTTTCTTCATTTTTTAACATCATGTCACTTATAGTATCTATTGTGGATCAAGAGAAAGTCATAGTTTTCTTTTTTTTTTTCCTCTTCTTTTTTTTTTTCTTAGACAGGGTCTTGCTCTGTCACACAGGCTGGAATGCAATGGCATGACCATGGCTCACTGCAGCCTCCACCTCGTGGGCTTAAGTGATCCTCCCACCTCAGCCTCTGTAGTAGCTGGGGATTTAGGTGCACCAGCACCACTCCTGGCTGAGAAAGTCATAGTTTTTCATGACATTTTTTTGAGCCTTGAACTTACTTCAAACACTGGCTTGTTAATGTGCAAGTTTGTTAACATTTTAACAATAATGATAGGCGGTATTTTTGCGGTACTTAGTACTGTTCTAAACAATTGACATATTAAGTTATTTAATACTAGAACAACCCCATGAGGTGGGTGGGTATTATTATTATTTGCAGATGAGGAACTTGAGATGCTATGAGAGCTGAGCCCAGGAAGTTTGTTTCTAGAATCTTTACTCTTCACCACCATGGCAGTTTACTGTCTGTCTCTTTTTAAGGAAACCATTAATACTGCTATTCAAATTTACAGTTTACATAATAAACACAGGAAAGTGCATTTATTAGGAAAACTAGAGAGATGATAAATCTATCACACACAATATTTTTTTAAGCTTATAAGCTTTATAATGCTTATAAGCATTATAATGATTATGGTGATTCTAGAGGGCAAGCTAGCACCAGGAAACAGAAACACACACACACACACACACACTATTTATTGTAATTAATGCTTCAATATCTCCCCAAGTCTCTTAAGCTTTACATTATTTTATTTTATATTACTGGTTTTTTTTTTTTTTGGGAGATGGAACTGGAGTGCAATGGCTTGATCTTGACTCACTGCAACCTCCGCCTCCCAGCATTGAGTGATTCTCCTGCTTCAGCCTCCTGAGTAGCTGGGATTACAGGCGCCCACCACCATGCCTGGCTAATTTTTTATATTTTTAGTAGAGACGGGGTTTCACCGTGTTGGCCAGGCTGGTCTTGAACTCCTGACCTCAGGTGATCCACCCTCCTTGGCCTCCCAAAGTGCTGGGATTACAGGCCTGAGCCACCATGCCCAGCCTATTTTATATTACATTTATTTGTTGCCCACATCCCTCTGTAATGTAAGTCCCTTGAAGGCAGGGATTTTATCTGCCCTGTTTACCTCTGTTTCCCTGGTGACTAGAACATACCCTGGAATACAATAGGTGCCAAATAAAGAAGACCCAGCTTTTATTTATTTATTATATATTATTTATAATATATTTATTGTATTTTATTATTACATATTATATATCATT
>NW_016807308.1:470341-473685 GCF_001698545.2 Rhinopithecus bieti
CTGCCTCAGCCTCCGGAGTAGCTGGGACTACAGGCGCCCGCCACCTCGCCCGGCTAGTTTTTTGTATTTTTTAGTAGAGACGGGGTTTCACGGTGTTAGCCAGGATGGTCTCGGCCTCCCAAAGTGCTGGGATTACAGGCTTGAGCCACCGCGCCCGGGGAGAAGTATAGAGCTTTCTAGCAGAAAATTTGGCATCAGTTTTATAGCATATTGCATGGGTGGAGCCAAGTGAAGACTTTCTCCTAGAGGGCACACCTCTGCTCATGAGAATCTTGTGGGATATGGGCAGGGTTGGCCATAAATATAGTAGGAGTGGCTGCGTATAGAATGTGACATTGGGGGTGTTAAGCACTTGTTAAATATCACCCCATATCAGGTGTCACTGACTTTGAAATGCTGTAAGTAGGAGAGAGAATACATTGTTACTTGGGGAAGATTTTGTAGCAGTTTAAACTGTAAATATAGTCGTTCATCAAATAAAAAGTAAACTATCCCTAGACGAAGTGGTATCTGTAATCCCAGCATTTTCAGCATTTTGGGAGGCCAAGGTGGGAGGATTGTTTGAGGCAAGGAGTTTGAGACTAGCCTGGGAAACACAGTGAGACTCCTGTCTCTACAAAAAAAATATATATATATAATAATTTTAAAAACTTAGCCAGGTGTGCACACACCTGCAGTCCCAGCTACTCAGGATGCTGAGTTGGGAGGATCACTTGAACCCAGGAATTCCAGGCTATAGTGAGCTATGATCACACCACTTCACTCCAGCATGGGTGGCAGAGTGAGACCCTGTCTCTGAAATAAATATATAAATAAATAAGATAAACTATTCCTAGCGCACAGAAAAGCACTTAGTACCTGGCATGAGCTTAAGGAGCAGACAGGTAAATAATTTATCATGAACAGAAAATCAGGCTTATCTCCTTCCTTCTTCCTCCTTCCTATGTATCCCACAGGCTTCAGGGAGTGCTAGCTCCTCCTCCAGCTCTAGGATTTCATCCTCAATCAATCCTGGTAAACCCCATCTCCTCTGGAGTGACTGGCCCAGGAATGTGGCTGAAATCAATCAACTCATGGCATTTCACTGCACCTGAAGATACTTGATCTAGATTGGCCCAGATAGGTTGGAAACGTGGATTTCTATTCCATGGTTGAAGGATAGTTTTTCCTCTCTCTTGCTAGATCTAATCAAGAAAGCCTGTGCCCCCATTGTTGCTGCCCTCAATGGCTGCCTGAGGACAATGATAACACACTGGTGAGGGTAGAACCAAATGGACTAGAGAAACAGAGCCCCATGCTTGCAGTGTGGACATCCTGTTCAGGAAACAATAATTGTCCCTATTGTTTAAACAGTTTGAGTCCAAACTGGATGCAAATTTCTATATATTTTGGCCCAAAGCATTCTAGCTACTATAGCCCTCAGTAAATACGTGTTAAATAATTTGCTAAATGAACGAATAAGGATAAAAGTGAGTGGGTAGAAGAAACCAGGGAGGCTGAAAGAAGAGTGCAAGCTGGATCCATGAAGAACTTGGATGCCTGGAGCCGCGGGCGAGTTTCTGGAATGGGGCCTTGGCCAGGGAGCTGCTGTGTGGTGGCTCTGAGAGGAGACCTGTGGGGGCCCCATGTGAGTGTCCCGGAGCCACATTGGGCAAGAATGTCTGGCAGGAGTCCATGTGAATGTGGAACTGAACACTGTGCCCTGGGCTTGCTCCAGTGGTTGCATGCGCAGGAGCATGCAGTTCACTTCCATTTGCTTATTTATTTACTAGAATTGCGAATTCCATGAGATCAAGTGCACTGTCTTCTTTGTACATTGCTGAATCCCCTCAATGGCTGGAAAAGTGTCTGCCGCAAGGTAGAAACTCCATTCATATTTATTCTTTAATAATAGCTTTATTGAGACATATCATAAAATTTAGACCTTTAAAAGTGTTCAATTCAGTGGTTTTTAGTTTAGTCACATAATAGTGCAACTGTCACCACTAATTTCACAATATTTTCATCACCTGAGAAAGAAGCTTATTTATTAGCAGACGCTCCCCATTTCCTTCTACCACCATCCCCTGGCAACCACGAATCTACTTTCTGTCTATAGATTTGCCTGTGCTTGACATTTTAAATAAATGAAATCCTATAATAGGTAGCCTTTTGTTACTTTTCTTTCTTTTAGCATGTTTTTAAGGTTCATCCATGTTGTAGCATGTGTCAGCACTTCAATCCTTTCTGCCTTAAGGATATACCACATTTTGTTTATCCATTCATCAGTTTGATGTATATTTTTTTTTTCTTTCAGTTTTGGGCTGTTATGCATGATGTTGTTATGAACATTTATCTACAGGTTTTTGTGTAGACAAGTTTTTAATTCTCTTGGGTGTGTAGCTAGGAGTGGCACTGCTGGATCATATGGTAACTCTGTGTTCAAATTTTTAAGGAAGTCCTAGGTGTTTTCCAAAGTGACTGTACCATTTTACATTCCCACCAGCAGTGTATGGGGGTTCTGATTTCTCCACATTTTCACCAACACTTGGTATTATCTGTCTTTTCAATTTTAGCTATCCTTGAGGATGTAAAGTGGTATTTCATAATTATTTTTTTGATACATATTTTTAAAAGAGCCAATGAATATGGATCAAAAACCTCATTCGACGTGTGTCATGAGGTTTTGCTCTGCCACTCTCTGGTTATCCTGTGAGGATATCTCGCCGAGTTCTCCCAGAACAAAGGAAAGATCAAAGGCAATTCCTTGAAACGTAGTGGACTGGTAGGGGGTTTGCCCTGGCACAGATGTGTCCTTCAGGCTCTGACTGTGTACAACAAGCTCTATCATTGCACAAAGACAGTGGCTTTCCCCAGATGGTGTCTTGCTGTATGTGCAGGAGCATTACAACATAGAAATACTGGAAACATTAATGGAAAGGTGTAAGAGGGACCTCAGAAGACACCAGGAGAGGGAAGTTCTTCCAGTGAAACATGGCAGAGTTGGGGGGTAATGGTAGGAATGGAGCTTCCATGTCTCTCCTTTTCCTCTGCCATCCTCCAGTAAGCAGCCCTTGGGGGTTCCTTAGCAGGAGTGCTCTTGGCACTTGGTTGAGAAATTCTTCCTTGGATGGGACTGTCCCTGGCCTTGGCCCATTAAATGCTAGTATCCAACAACCCCTGCAGCACCTCCTCCCTCCAGTCACTGTGACAACCCAGAATGCCTCCGCCTGATTTCCAGGTTCCCTCTACTACGATGGTATCCTTCCTGCCCTTGAGACCAGCTGCTAGAAGAACTAAAAGGGAAATACAATGTTCCAGACATAAGAAGTCCCCAAGTCTTTTTTTTTTTTTTTTTTTTTTTT
>NW_016807308.1:475740-480605 GCF_001698545.2 Rhinopithecus bieti
AAATTATAAATTATGAATTAAATATATTTAAAATAAATTAAACATATAAATATTATAAATATACACATGTATATAAAGTTTATCTACTATAAACAAATAAAATACTAACTGTCCATTAACATTTATTCAATTGAATGCTTATTTTTTGGAATTATTCTTCACTGCCTTTTGCCTATTAATGATGTTACAGTTCTTATTTTAATCATATGAATTATTAAAGTCTATTTAAAAAATGAAGGCATAGTCAAGTCATAAGTAACATTTAGTAGACTATGGATGGCAGTTCTTTTTGTTTGTTTTTGAGACAGGGTCTCACTCTGTCACCTGGGCTGGAGTACAGTGGTATGATCACAGCTCAGGCAATCTTCCTGCCCCAGGCTCCCAAGTAGCTGGGACCACAGGCACATGCCATCTTGCCCAGCTAAATTTTCTATTTTTGTTATTTATTTATTTTATTTATTAGAGACAGAATATGTTACCCAAGCTGGTCTCAAACTCCTAGGCTCAAGTGATGCTCCCACCTTAGCCTCCCAAAGTGCTGGGATGACGGGAATGAGCCACCACACCTGGCCAATGGATGCCAGTTCTGTTTTAAAAACTACATCCAAAGTGATGTTAATCAACACCCATCTTCACCCTATGTTCCAACCTCACAGAGACAGCAATTCCAGAAAATCCCAGTCATAACTTTCTTCCTATCCTTTTTCTGTTGAATTTTTGCTTTATCTTCAGGACCGCACTTGGATGGTAGTCCCCCAGAAGGCTTCTCAACATCTCCCTAGAAGAATATCTCATTTTTCCCTCTGGGATCTCAGAGCTCTCTGTAATTATTTATATGTCTCTATCCCTGACTAGATTTTGCTGTGTTAGGAGTAGGAATTATGCCTTATGTATTTTGTATCTCTGGTATCTGGCACATAGTAGCTATTATATCTGAAAGAATAATAATCTTAACAAGGTACTGTGAGGGGAAACCAGTCCATTTAAATAGCAAGTAAAATGAACGAAGGTAACATTTTTAGTATGATATCCTGTATTTGAAGCACTGTGTATGGTGTTACATTTTACATGGTGGGATGCTAGACTCAAACCATCCTTAAAATATTTTCATAAGTTTGCAGTCAGAAGAATTAGTCATTATTTCTAAGGATTACACATTGAAGTCTGTTAATTGAAGTAAAAAAGTAAAAACGCTGTTTGTGCTGGGCCAGTGGAAGCCCTTCTTGGTGTTGATAGTACACAAATACATTTATTCTGTACAATTAGTATAGAATTCACCAGCAATGAATTATGAATTTTCCCTTCCAAAGGTGACCTCCCTTTCTAATTTATGTATAGGCAGAAGCTACCTCCAGCATAGAAAACAATATAAAAATAACTTCATGTATTTATAAGTAACTACAGTTATAAACCAGTACATACCACTTTTGAGAAAATAGTGTAAAATTCAAGTGTAGGTGGTAGTTTGATTATGGAGATCTGTCATCTGCTTTCAGATACATTTCAAGAAGTGCAGTGAGCTAATTAAATGTATTATTCCTCCTCTTCCTTTGAAGGCAAGCGTATGCAAATTTCCCGAGGCAGATCATATTCATAAGAAAAAAGCACCACACTCTGAGTTGGCCCCAACTCACAGCTCTTTCTAGTAACAAGTGTTATAGGTAAATGGAGAGGGGGTGGGGAGGATTGGCAGAATTTTCCATGGGAGGAAAGGGAAGTCTTTGCTAAGGAAGGTCTTTTCTTCCTTAGCAAAGTTAGGAATCTTCAACGCTTTTAAATAGAATAAAAGTCACATTAGCTACAAAAAGAAACCCCAGTCCTCACCTCATAACAGTGCCTCCTAAAGAGAAAGTCACCAGCTATTTCTTTGTGTTTTTTCCTGGAGTTAAACAGTCACGCACATCTGGTTTGGAAATTGAGAATTCTCCCTGTTTTGGGTTAAATGCTAGAGTGAAATAAGAAAGATAAATCCACCATCTGCTGAAGAGCTCACTAACTAGGCTACAGGGGGCAGGCAGCATTTACCTCTCAAGGAATCTGGGTTTCAAAGTTTTCATAGTAACCTGTTCGTCTTCCTGATGCCACCCCATTCTCTGGAGCCTGGCTAATGATCTACTAAACATATGGCTAGGTCTGCTTTCCTTTTCTATTTTCATTAAATTTAAACTTTTGGAGGGCAGGGCTATGCACTTCTATATATTTTCTTGTGGCTGTAGAACACCTGGAATACTTTTATGGTCAGTCTTGAGCAATATTTGGGATGATGACTCTGGATTGGTCTTGAACAATTTTATCGAACAATGTTAATTCTTCCTACACTCAAATTACTTCATTGATCGTATCTTTTTAAGGAAGATACCAATAACACAAACAATAGATTTTAAAGGGTTACCAATGCAATAAACGTAATATTAAAAATCTCCTAGGTGTTCCTCTAAGTTTTACACATCAGGAAAAACAAGCACATTTACTAGGGAAGGTGCATGCATTTTATAACAAAATATTTGCAACACTTATTGGTATTCTGGGAACATGTAATTAAAATTCTGGTACCTTAAATACTTTCAGTATTAATTACAAGAGTTTGGACTAAACCCACACATATTCAATTGCTTTAAATGAACAGGGAAAAGATGAAATTGTCCAGGTGTATCTTATTCTTTCACCTTGTATTTATTAATTTCAAGTAAGGTTTGAGGTTTGCTAAATACATTTCAGATATTTCTAAGAATTGTGGTCAATGCTATTGCTACTAAGAACCATAATTTTTGCGTCTGCTCTTTAGAAGAAGTTTTTGAGGAACATGTTCCCCACCCGCATCCCCCTAAACCTGGCCCAGCAGAAAGTCATTAAGAGAATGCTGTCTTCTAATCCCAGTTCTATGACTTCCTCCTGTGGGAGCTGAGAAATGACAGTTAACCCTTCCAAGCTGCAGCTTCCTTATCTATGAAATGCAGTTATTATACAGTGATCGTGAGGGTTAAACCAGATAATCTATATACCGAGTGCCTGGGTAAACACAACAAATGGAACCTATATAAACATCATGGACGTATTAAAGATCTTTTTAGATGACAGCAACAATCAACGTTTATAGTGCACATTTTGAAAAAGATAATTTTTTTTTTCCTTTTGAGACAGGATCTTGCTCTGTTGCTTATGCTGGCCGGAATGCAGTGGCGCCAAGATGGCTCACTGGCAGCCTTGACCTCCTGGGCTCAAACAGTCTTCCCACTTCAGTCCCCTTCCCATCCCTCACTACCCCAACTACCCCACGAATACTGGGACCACAGGTACATGCCACCACGCCTGGCTAATTTTTAAAATATTTTGTAGAGATGAGGGTCTCACCATATTGCTCAGGCTTATCTCAAACTCCTGGGCTCAATGAATCCTCCCGCCTAAGTCTCCCAAAATGCTGCGATTACAGGCATGAGCCACCGCGCATAGCCAAAAAAGATGTTTTAAATCACGGAGAAAAATTACTTAACTGTGCCATCATTCAATTTTCCATAAATACTTAAAGACAGTTACATTAGTTAACTCTCCCTGTTTCTAAAAATGCAGCTGGAAATTTCCTTAATGATGATTCTGATTCTCACTGTTACTTGTTGCAGATCACTCAATTTGTTTCTGCTGGCAATCCTTCTAATTTAGCCATTGACAATCACTTTTGAATTTCTACTTCGTGCTGGGTGCAGTAAAATATGAATGCGGCCGGTTGCAGTGGCTCAAGGCTGTAATCCCAGCCTTTTGGGAGGCCAAGGTGGGCGTGTCACTTGAGGTCAAAAGTTTGAGACCATCCTGGCCAATATGGGGAAACCCCGTCTCTATTAAAAATACAAAAATTAGCCGGGCATGGTGGCACGCACCTGTAATGCCAGCTACTTGGGAGGCTGAGGCAGGAGAATCGCTTGAACCTGGGAGGTAGAGGTTGTAGTGAGCTGAGAATGTGCCACTGCACTACAGCCTGGGTGACAGAGCAAGACTCCATCTAAAATAATAATAATAATAATAAATATGAATGCTCCCCACAAGAGAATGGAAGTGAGAGAGCTGGGTGCAGTTCAGGAACAATCAGACTTGGGGGTGAGCTTCATCTTCTCAACTTGCTACCTTTGTGGCATGAGAGGTAACCTTTAACCTTGCTTATTGGTTTCTTCATCTATGCAGTGGCAACACCTCCTCTCCATCTAATAAGGTTGTTGTGATAGCAGATGAGATAATGCATGTAAAAGAATTTTATAAATAATAAAGCCTGGTAGAAATAGGTATTATTCATAGTTAGTATTTTTAATAATAATGTCAGTTGAATTTAAGTCTCAGTATTATTTTGAAAACTTCTTTCCTGAGAGACCAGCATCTCTGCATTTGCTGCCTATCAATTTAATCAATTAATTGCAACTCTCTTCCAACCAGTTGGCTTTTCTCCTTCCCGTTACATTGGCAAGTCTCTTTGCCTTGCACTTATAAGATTGTATAGACAAGATTATAATTGTGATTAATCACACATGGAGTTTAGAATTAATGCTCATATTCACTTTGATTTCACCTGAAACCACATTTTTGGTTAAGTGGGGAAATTATAGCACGTATGTCTGTGGCAGTGGGGTAGCTCTATATTTTATAGATGCCTTAAATTCTCCTTATTGTAGGAATTAAAAAACAAAAAAGATCAAATAGCAATTTCCAAAGAATCCAAATATTTCTAAACAATTTCAGATTTCCAAAATATTTCTGAGCTATTTCCAAGATGTCCAAATAACTTTCTAAACATAGGCTAATAATCTGACCAACGCTTGACCCAGTCTTTCTGGTAGCAAAGTATAGAGCTTTCTTTTTTTTTTTTTTTTTTTTTTTTTTTT